>NW_026734689.1:0-260839 GCF_949786415.1 Peromyscus eremicus | reverse complement strand
GAACAGTAGCTTCTCTTCAGTCCAGTACACTGTAATTGAGGGGAACAGACGAGAGTGCTATTTGCACTGTGTATGGCAATGGGAGCACAAGAGTGACTCTCCTTACCAGAAAACAACTCTTGCTCGTAGGACCAAAAACTGCATGTGATTCAACTCCATTTCTGACTGGGAAACAAACACTAGCTTGCCTAAGAAGAAACACACTCTGCTTTTGAGAAAAGACCACTCTTCTACTCTACGGTGTTTCCTATAGGGCCAGAACAGTGAGCTTGCTCAGAACAAAAGAACTGTGCTTCCTACACACAAGGGCCATATCTAGTTCAACTCTGCTTAGGAAACTGACAAGAACAGTAGCTTCTCTTCAGTCCAGTACACTGTACTTGCTGGGAACAGACGCGAGTGCTATTTGCACTGTGTATGTCAATGGGAGCGCAATACTGACTCTCCTTACCAGTAAACAACTCTTGCTCGTAGGACCAGAAACTGCATGTGATTCAACTCCATTTCTGACTGGGAAACAAACGCTAGCTCGCCTTACGAGAAACCCACTCTGCTTTTGAGAAAAGACCACTCTTCTCCTCTACTGTGTTTCCTATAGGGCCAGAACAGTGAGCTTGCTCAGAACAAAAGAACTGTGCTTCCTACACACACGGGCCATATCTAGTTCAACTCTGCTTAGGAAACTGACAAGAACAGTAGCTTCTCTTCAGTGCAGTACACTGTACATGCTGGGAACAGACGCGAGTGCTATTTGCACTGTGTATGGCAATGGGAGCGCAATAGTGACTCTCCTTACCAGAAAACAACTCTTGCTCGTAGGACCAGAAACTGCATGTGATTCAACTCCATTTCTGACTATGAAACAAACACTAGCTCGCCTTACGAGAAACACACTCTGCTTTTGAGAAAAGAGCACTCTTCTACTCTACTGTGTAATCCTACAGGGCCAGAACAGTGAGCTTGCTCAGAACAAAAGAACTGTGCTTCCTACACACACGGGCCATATCTAGTTCAACTCTGCTTAAGAAACTGACAAGAACAGTAGCTTCTCTTCAGTCCAGTACACTGTAATTGAGGGGAACAAACGCGAGTGCTATTTGCACTGTGTATGGCAATGGGAGCGCAAGAGTCACTCTCCTTACCAGAAAACAACTCTTGCTCGTAGGACCAAAAACTGCATGTGATTCAACTCCATTTCTGACTGGGAAACAAACACTAGCTCGCCTTAGAAGAAACACACTCTGCTTTTGAGAAAAGACCACTCTTCTACTCTATGGTGTTTCCTATAGGGCCAGAACAGTGAGCTTGCTCAGACCAAAAGAACTGTGCTTCCTACAGACACTGGCCATATCTAATTCAACTCTGCTTAGTAAACTGACAAGAACAGTAGCTTCTCTTCAGTGCAGTACACTGTACTTGCTGGGAACAGACACTAGTGCTATTTTCACTGTGTATGGCAATGGGAGCGCAACAGTGACTCTCCTTACCAGAAAACAACTCTTGCTCGTAGGACCAGAAAATGCATGTGATTCAACTCCATTTCTGACTCTGAAACAACACTAGCTCGCCTTACGAGAAACACACTCTGCTTTGAGAAAAGGCCACTCTTCTACTCTATGGTGTTTCCTATAGGGCCAGAACAGTGAGCTTGCTCAGACCAAAAGAACTGTGCTTCCTACACACACTGGCCATATCTAATTCAACTCTGCTTAGTAAACTGACAAGAACAGTAGCTTCTCTTCAGTGCAGTACACTGTACTTGCTGGGAACAGACGCGAGTGCTATTTGCACTGTGTATGGCAATGGGAGCGCAGTAGTGACTCTCCTTACCAGAAAACAAATCTTGCTCGTAGGACCAGAAACTGCATGTGATTCAACTCCATTTCTGACTGGGAAACAAATACTAGCTCGCCTTACAAGAAACACACTCCGCTTTTGAGAAAAGACCACTCTTCTACTCTACTGTGTTTCCTATAGGGCCAGAACAGTGAGCTTGCTCAGAACAAAAGAACTGTGCTTCCGACACACACGGGCCATATCTAGTTCAACTCTGCTTAGGAAACTGACAAGAACAGTAGCTTCTCTTCAGTCCAGTACACTGTAAATGCTGGGAACAGACGCTAGTGCTATTTTCACTGTGTATGGCAATGGGAGCGCAATAGTGACTCTCTTTACCAGAAAAAAACTCTTGCTCGTAGAACCAGAAACTGCATGTGATTCAACTCCATTTCTGACTGGGAAACAAACATTAGCTCGCCTTATGAGAAACACAATCCTCTTTTGAGAAAAGAGCACTCTTCTACTCTACTGTGTTTCCTATAGGGCCAGAACAGTGAGCTTGCTCAGAACAAAAGAACTGTGCTTCCTACACACACGGGCCATATCTAGTTTAACTCTGCTTAGGAAACTGACAAGAACAGTAGCTTCTCTTCAGTCCAGTACACTGTAATTGAGGGGAACAGACGCGAGTGCTATTTGCACTGTGTATGGCAATGGGAGCGCAAGAGTGACTCTCCTTACCAGAAAACAACTCTTGCTCGTAGGACCAAAAACTGCATGTGATTCAACTTCATTTCTGACTGGGAAACAAACACTAGCTTGCCTTAGAAGAAACACACTCTGCTTTTGAGAAAAGACCACTCTTGTACTCTACATTGTTTCCTATTGCCAGAACAGTGAGCTTGCTCAGAACAAAAGAACTGTGCTTCCTACACACACTGGCCATATCTAATTCAACTCTGCTTAGTAAGCTGACAAAAACAGTAGCTTCTCTTCAGTGCAGTACACTGTACTTGCGGGGAACAGACGCGAGTGCTATTTGCACTGTGTATGGCAATGGGAGCGCAATAGTGACTCTCCTTACCAGAAAACAACTCTTGCTCAGAGGACCAGAAACTGCATGTGATTGAACTCCATTTCTGACTGGGAAACAAACACTAGCTCGCCTTACAAGAAACACACTCTGCTTTTGAGAAAAGACCACTCTTCTACTCTATGGTGTTTCCTATAGGGACAGAACAGTGAGCTTGCTCAGACCAAAAGAACTGTGCTTCCTACACACACTGGCCATATCTAATTCAACTCTGCTTAGTAAACTGACAAGAACAGTAGCTTCTCTTCAGTCCAGTACACTGTACTTGCTGGGAACAGACGCGAGTGCTATTTGCACTGTGTATGGCAATGGGAGCGCAGTAGTGACTCTCCTTACCAGAAAACAAATCTGGCTCGTAGGACCAGAAACTGCATGTGATTCAACTCCATTTCTGACTGGGAAACAAACACTAGCTCGCCTTACAAGAAACACACTCTGCTTTTGAGAAAATACCACTCTTCTACTCTACTGTGTTTCCTATAGGGCCAGAACAGTGAGCTTGCTCTGAACAAAAGAACTGTGTTTCCTACACACACGGGCCATATCTAGTTCAACTCTGCTTAGGAAACTGACAAGAACAGTAGCTTCTCTTCAGTCCAGTACACTGTACATGCTGGGAACAGACGCGAGTGGTATTTGCACTGTGTATGTCAATGGGAGCGCAACAGTGACTCTCCTTACCAGAAAACAACTCTTGCTCGTAGGACCAGAAACTGCATGTGATTCAACTCCATTTCTGACTGGGAAACAAACACTAGCTCGCCTTACGAGAAACACACTCTGCTTTTGAGAAAAGGCCACTCTTCTACTCTATGGTGTTTCCTATAGGGCCAGAACAGTGAGCTTGCTCAGACCAAAAGAACTGTGCTTCCTACACACACTGGCCATATCTAATTCAACTCTGCTTAGTAAACTGACAAGAACAGTAGCTTCCCTTCAGTGCAGTACACTGTACTTGCTGGGAACAGACGCGAGTGCTATTTGCACTGTGTATGGCAATAGGAGCGCAGTAGTGACTCTCCTTACCAGAAAACAAATCTTGCTCGTAGGACCAGAAACTGCATGTGATTCAACTCCATTTCTGACTGGGAAACAAATACTAGCTCGCCTTACAAGAAACACACTCCGCTTTTGAGAAAAGAGCACTCTTCTACTCTACTGTGTTTCCTATAGGGCCAGAAGAGTGAGCTTGCACAGAACAAAAGAACTGTGCTTCCTACACACACGGGCCATATCTAGTTCAACTCTGCTTAGGAAACTGACAGGAACAGTAGCTTCTCTTCAGTCCAGTACACTGTAATTGAGGGGAACAGACGCGAGTGCTATTTGCACTGTGTATGGCAATGGGAGCACAAGAGTGACTCTCCTTACCAGAAAACAACTCTTGCTCATAGGACCAAAAACTGCATGTGATTCAACTCCATTTCTGACTGGGAAACAAACACTAGCTTGCCTTAGAAGAAACACACTCTGCTTTTGAGAAAAGACCACTCTTGTACTCTACGGTGTTTCCTATAGGGCCAGAACAGTGAGCTTGCTCAGAACAAAAGAACTGTGCTTCCTACACACACGGGCCATATCTAGTTCAACTCTGCTTAGGAAACTGACAAGAACAGTAGCTTCTCTTCAGTCCAGTACACTGTACTTGCTGGGAACAGACGCGAGTGCTATTTGCACTGTGTATGTCAATGGGAGCACAATACTGACTCTCCTTACCAGTAAACAACTCTTGCTCGTAGGACCAGAAACTTCATGAGATTCAACTCCATTTCTGACTGGGAATCAAACACTAGCTCGCCTTATGAAAAACCCACTCTGCTTTTGAGAAAAGACCACTCTTCTCCTCCACTGTGTTTCCTATAGGGCCAGAACAGTGAGCTTGCTCAGAACAAACGAACTGTGCTTCCTACACAAACGGGCCATATCTAGTTCAACTCTGCTTAGGAAACTGACAAGAACAGTAGCTTCTCTTCAGTCCAGTACACTGTACATGCTGGGAACAGACACGAGTGCTCTTTGCACTGTGTATGGCAATGGGAGCGAAATACTGACTCTCCTTACCAGAAAACAACTCTTGCTCGTAGGACCAGAAACTGCATGTGATTCAACTCCACTTCTGACTGGGAAACAAACACTAGCTCGCCTTACGAGAAACACACTCTGCTTTTGAGAAAAGAGCACTCTTCTACTCTACTGTGTTTCCTATAGGGCCAGAACAGTGAGCTTGCTCAGAACAAAAGAACTGTGCTTCCTACACACACGGGCCATATCTAGTTCAACTCTACTTAGGAAACTGACAAGAACAGTAGCTTCTCTTCAGTCCAGTACACTGTAATTGAGGGGAACAGACGCGAGTGCTATTTGCACTGTGTATGGCAATGGGAGCACAAGAATGACTCTCCTTACCAGAAAACAACTCTTGCTCGTAGGACCAAAAACTGCATGTGATTCAACTCCATTTCTGACTGGGAAACAAACACTAGCTCGCCTTAGAAGAAACACACTCTGCTTTTGAGAAAAGACCACTCTTCTACTCTATAGTGTTTCCTATAGGGCCAGAACAGTGAGCTTGCTCAGACCAAAAGAACTGTGCTTCCTACACACACTGGCCATATCTAATTCAACTCTGCTTAGTAAACTGACAAGAACAGTAGCTTCTCTTCAGTGCAGTACCCTGTACTTGCTGGGAACAGACGCGAGTGCTATTTGCACTGTGTATGGCAATGGGAGCACAGTAGTGACTATCCTTACCAGAAAAAAAATCTTGCTCGTAGGACCAGAAACTGCATGTGATTCAACTCCATTTCTGACTGGGAAACAAACACTAGCTCGCCTTACAAGAAACACACTCTGCTTTTGAGAAAAGACCATTCTTCTACTCTACTGTGTTTCCTATAGGGCCAGAAGAGTGAGCTTGCTAAGAACAAAAGAACTGTGCTTCCTACACACACGGGCCATATCTAGTTCAACTCTGCTTAGGAAACTGACAAGAACAGTAGCTTCTCTTCAGTCCAGTACACTGTACATGCTGGGAACAGACGCTAGTGCTATTTTCACTGTGTATGGCAATGGGAGCGCAAGAGTGACTCTCCTTACCAGAAAACAACTCTTGCTCGTAGGACCAAAAACTGCATGTGATTCAACTCCATTTCTGACTGGGAAACAAACACTGGCTTGCCTTAGAAGAAACACACTCTGCTTTTGAGAAAAGACCACTCTTGTACTCTTCGGTGTTTCCTATAGGGCCAGAACAGTGAGCTTGCTCAGAACAAAAGAACTGTGCTTCCTACACACACTGGCCATATCTAATTCAACTCTGCTTAGTAAGCTGAGAAGAACAGAAGCTTCTCTTCAGTGCAGTACACTGTAATTGCGGGGAACAGACGCGAGTGCTATTTGCACTGTGTATGGCAATGGGAGCGCAATAGTGACTCTCCTTACCAGAAAACAACACTTGCTCGTAGGACCATGAACTGCATGTGATTGAACTCCATTTCTGACTGGGAAAGAGACACTAGCTCACCTTACAAGAAACACACTCTGCTTTTGAGAAAAGAGCACTCTTCTACTCTACTGTGTTTCCTATAGGGCCAGAACAGTGAGCTTGCTAAGAACAAAAGAACTGTGCTTCCTACACACACGGGCCATATCTAGTTCAACTCTGCTTAGGAAACTGACAAGAACAGTAGCTTCTCTTCAGTCCAGTACACTGTACTTGCTGGGAACAGACGCCAGTGATATTTGCACTGTGCATGGAAATGGGAGCGCAATAGTGAGTCTTCTTGCCAGAAAACATCTCTTGCTCGTAGGACCAGAAACTGCATGTGATTCAACTCCATTTCTGACTGGGAAACAAACACTAGCTCGCCTTATGAGAAACACACTCTGCTTTTGAGAAAAGAGCACTCTTCTACTCTACTGTGTTTCCTATAGGGCCAGAACAGTGAGCTTGCTCAGAACAAAAGAACTGTGCTTCCTACACACACGGGCCATATCTAGTTCAACTCTGCTTAAGAAACTGTCAAGAACAGTAGCTTCTCTTCAGTCCAGTACACTGTAATTGAGGGGAACAAACGCGAGTGCTATTTGCACTGTGTATGGCAATGGGAGCGCAAGAGTCACTCTCCTTACCAGAAAACAACTCTTGCTCGTAGGACCAAAAACTGCATGTGATTCAACTCCATTTCTGACTGGGAAACAAACACTAGCTCGCCTTAGAAGAAACACACTCTGCTTTTGAGAAAAGACCACTCTTCTACTCTATGGTGTTTCCTATAGGGCCAGAACAGTGAGCTTGCTCAGACCAAAAGAACTGTGCTTCCTACAGACACTGGCCATATCTAATTCAACTCTGCTTAGTAAACTGACAAGAACAGTAGCTTCTCTTCAGTGCAGTACACTGTACTTGCTGGGAACAGACACTAGTGCTATTTGCACTGTGTATGGCAATGGTAGCGCAACAGTGACTCTCCTTACCAGAAAACAACTCTTGCTCGTAGGACCAGAAAATGCATGTGATTCAACTCCATTTCTGACTCTGAAACAACACTAGCTCGCCTTACGAGAAACACTCTGCTTTTGAGAAAAGAGCACTCTTCTACTCTACTGTGTTTCCTATAGGGCCAGAACAGTGAGCTTGCTCAGAACAAAAGAACTGTGCTTCCTACATACACTGGCCATATCTAATTCAACTCTGCTTAGTAAGCTGACAAAAACAGTAGCTTCCCTTCAGTGCAGTACACTGTACTTGCTGGGAACAGACGCGAGTGCTATTTGCACTGTGTATGGCAATGGGAGCGCAATAGTGACTCTCCTTACCAGAAAAGAACTCTTGCTCGGAGGACCAGAAACTGCATGTGATTGAACTCCTTTTCTGACTGGAAAACAAACACTAGCTCGCCTTACAAGAAACACACTCTGCTTTTGAGAAAAGACCACTCTTCCATTCTACTGTGTTTCCTATAGGGCCAGAACAGTGAGCTTGCTCAGAAAAAAGAACTGTGCTTCCTACACACACGGGCTATATCTAGTTCAACTCTGCTTAGGAAACTGACAAGAACAGCAGCTTCTCTTCAGGCCAGTACACTGTACATGCTGGGAACAGACGCGAGTGTTATTTGCACTGTGTATGTCAATGGGAGCACAACAGTGACTCTCCTTACCAGAAAACAACTCTTGCTCGTAGGACCAGAAACTGCATGTGATTGAACTACATTTCTGACTGGGAAATAAACACTAGCTCGCCTTACAAGAAACACACTCTGCTTTTGAGAAAAGTCCACTCTTCTACTCTACTGTGTTTTCTATAGGGCCAGAACAGTGAGCTTGCTCAGAAAAAAAGAACTGTGTTTCCTACACACACGGGCCATATCTAGTTCAACTCTGCTTAGGAAACTAACAAGAACAGTACCTTCTCTTCAGTCCAGTACACTGTACATGCTGAGAACAGACGCGAGTGGTATTTGCACTGTGTATGTCAATGGGAGCGCAACAGTGACTCTCCTTACCAGAAAACAACTCTTGCTCCTAGGACCAGAAACTGCATGTGATTCAACTCCATTTCTGACTGGGAAACAAACACTAGCTCGCCTTACGAGAAACACACTCTGCTTTGAGAAAAGGCCACTCTTCTACTCTATGGTGTTTCCTATAGGGCCAGAACAGTGAGCTTGCTCAGACCAAAAGAACTGTGCTTCCTACACACACTGGCCATATCTAATTCAACTCTGCTTAGTAAACTGACAAGAACAGTAGCTTCTCTTCAGTGCAGTACACTGTACTTGCTGGGAACAGACGCGAGTGCTATTTGCACTGTGTATGGCAATGGGAGCGCAGTAGTGACTCTCCTTACCAGAAAACAAATCTTGCTCGTAGGACCAGAAACTGCATGTGATTCAACTCCATTTCTGACTGGGAAACAAATACTAGCTCGCCTTACAAGAAACACACTCCGCTTTTGAGAAAAGACCACTCTTCTACTCTACTGTGTTTCCTATAGGGCCAGAACAGTGAGCTTGCTCAGAACAAAAGAACTGTGCTTCCGACACACACGGGCCATATCTAGTTCAACTCTGCTTAGGAAACTGACAAGAACAGTAGCTTCCCTTCAGTGCAGTACACTGTACTTGCTGGGAACAGACGCGAGTGCTATTTGCACTGTGTATGGCAATAGGAGCGCAGTAGTGACTCACCTTACCAGAAAACAAATCTTGCTCGTAGGACCAGAAACTGCATGTGATTCAACTCCATTTCTGACTGGGAAACAAATACTAGCTCGCCTTACAAGAAACACACTCCGCTTTTGAGAAAAGAGCACTCTTCTACTCTACTGTGTTTCCTATAGGGCCAGAACAGTGAGCTTGCACAGAACAAAAGAACTGTGCTTCCTACACACACGGGCCATATCTAGTTCAACTCTGCTTAGGAAACTGACAGGAACAGTAGCTTCTCTTCAGTCCAGTACACTGTAATTGAGGGGAACAGACGCGAGTGCTATTTGCACTGTGTATGGCAATGGGAGCGCAAGAGTGACTCTCCTTACCAGAAAACAACTCTTTTCATAGGACCAAAAACTGCATGTGATTCAACTCCATTTCTGACTGGGAAACAAACACTAGCTTGCCTTAGAAGAAACACACTCTGCTTTTGAGAAAAGACCACTCTTGTACTCTACGGTGTTTCCTATAGGGCCAGAACAGTGAGCTTGCTCAGAACAAAAGAACTGTGCTTCCTACACACACGGGCCATATCTAGTTCAACTCTGCTTAGGAAACTGACAAGAACAGTAGCTTCTCTTCAGTCCAGTACACTGTACTTGCTGGGAACAGACGCGAGTGCTATTTGCACTGTGTATGTCAATGGGAGCACAATACTGACTCTCCTTACCAGTAAACAACTCTTGCTCGTACGACCAGAAACTGCATGAGATTCAACTCCATTTCTGACGGGGAAACAAACACTAGCTCGCCTTATGAGAAACCCACTCTGCTTTTGAGAAAAGACCACTCTTCTCCTCTACTGTGTTTCCTATAGGGCCAGAACAGTGAGCTTGCTCAGAACAAACGAACTGTGCTTCCTACACACACGGGCCATATCTAGTTCAACTCTGCTTAGGAAACTGACAAGAACAGTAGCTTCTCTTCAGTCCAGTACACTGTACTTGCTGGGAACAGACACCAGTGCTATTTGCACTGTGTATGTCAATGGGAGCACAATACTGACTCTCCTTACCAGTAAACAACTCTTGCTCGTAGGACCAGAAACTGCATGAGATTCAACTCCATTTCTGACTGGGAAACAAACACTAGCTCGCCTTATGAGAAACCCACTCTGCTTTTGAGAAAAGACCACTCTTCTCCTCTACTGTGTTTCCTATAGGGCCAGAACAGTGAGCTTGCTCAGAACAAACGAACTGTGCTTCCTACACACACGGGCCATATCTAGTTCAACTCTGCTTAGGAAACTGACAAGAACAGTAGCTTCTCTTCAGTCCAGTACACTGTACATGCTGGGAACACACACGAGTGCTCTTTGCACTGTGTATGGCAATGGGAGCGCAATACTGACTCTCCTTACCAGAAAACAACTCTTGCTCGTAGGACCAGAAACTGCATGTGATTCAACTCCACTTCTGACTGGGAAACAAACACTAGCTCGCCTTACAAGAAACACACTCTGCTTTTGAGAAAAGAGCACTCTTCTACTCTACTGTGTTTCCTATAGGGCCAGAACAGTGAGCTTGCTCAGAACAAAAGAACTGTGCTTCCTACACACACGGGCCATATCTAGTTCAACTCTACTTAGGAAACTGACAAGAACAGTAGCTTCTCTTCAGTCCAGTACACTGTAATTGAGGGGAACAGACGCGAGTGCTATTCGCACTGTGTATGGCAATGGGAGCGCAAGAATGACTCTCCTTACGAGAAAACAACTCTTGCTCGTAGGACCAAAAACTGCATGTGATTCAACTCCATTTCTGACTGGGAAACAAACACTAGCTCGCCTTAGAAGAAACACACTCTGCTTTTGAGAAAAGACCACTCTTCTACTCTATAGTGTTTCCTACAGGGCCAGAACAGTGAGCTTGCTCAGACCAAAAGAACTGTGCTTCCTACACACACTGGCCATATCTAATTCAACTCTGCTTAGTAAACTGACAAGAACAGTAGCTTCTCTTCAGTGCAGTACACTGTACTTGCTGGGAACAGACGCAAGTGCTATTTGCACTGTGTATGGCAATGGGAGCACAGTAGTGACTATCCTTACCAGAAAACAAATCTTGCTCGTAGGACCAGAAACTGCATGTGATTCAACTCCATTTCTGACTGGGAAACAAACACTAGCTCGCCTTACAAGAAACACACTCTGCTTTTGAGAAAAGATCATTCTTCTACTCTACTGTGTTTCCTATAGGGCCAGAAGAGTGAGCTTGCTAAGAACAAAAGAACTGTGCTTCCTACACACACGGGCCATATCTAGTTCAACTCTGCTTAGGAAACTGACAAGAACAGTAGCTTCTCTTCAGTCCAGTACACTGTACATGCTGGGAACAGACGCTAGTGCTATTTTCACTGTGTATGGCAATGGGAGCACAACAGTGACTCTCCTTACCAGAAAACAACTCTTGCTCGTAGGACCAGAAACTGCATATGATTCAACTCCATTTCTGACTGGGAAACAAACATTAGCTCGCCTTATGAGAAACAAACTCTGCTTTTGAGAAAAGAGCACTCTTCTACTCTACTGTGTTTCCTATAGAGCCAGAACAGTGAGCTTGCTCAGAACAAAAGAACTGTGCTTCCTACACACACGGGCCATATCTAGTTCAACTCTGCTTAGGAAACTGACAAGAACAGTAGCTTCTCTTCAGTCCAGTACACTGTACTTGCTGGGAACCGACCCGAGTGCTATTTGCAATGTGTGTGGCAATTTGAGCGCAATAGTGACTCTCCTTACCAGAAAACAACTCTTGCTTGTAGGACCAAAAACTGCATGTGATTCAACTCCACTTCTGACTGGGAAACAAACACTAGCTCGCCTTACGAGAAACACACTCTGCTTTTGAGAAAAGAGCACTCTTCTACTCTACTGTGTTTCCTATAGGGCCAGAACAGTGAGCTTGCTCAGAACAAAAGAACTGTGCTTCCTTCACACACGGGCCATATCTAGTTCAACTCTACTTAGGAAACTGACAAGAACAGTAGCTTCTCTTCAGTCCAGTACACTGTAATTGAGGGGAACAGACGCGAGTGCTATTCGCACTGTGTATGGCAATGGGAGCGTAAGAATGACTCTCCTTACCAGAAAACAACTCTTGCTCGTAGGACCAAAAACTGCATGTGATTCAACTCCATTTCTGACTGGGAAACAAACACTAGCTCGCCTTAGAAGAAACACACTCTGCTTTTGAGAAAAGACCACTCTTCTACTCTATGGTGTTTCCTATAGGGCCAGAACAGTGAGCTTGCTCAGACCAAAAGAACTGTGCTTCCTACACACACAGGCCATATCTAGTTAAACTCTGCTTTGGAAACTGACAAGAACAGTAGCTTCTCTTCAGTCCAGTACACTGTACATGCTGGGAACAGACGCGAGTGCTATTTGCACTGTGTATGGCAATGGGAGCGCAATAGTGACTCTCCTTACCAGAAAACTACTCTTGCTCGTAGGACCAGAAACTGCATGTGATTCAACTCCATTTCTGACTGGGAAACAAACACTAGCTCGCCTTACAAGAAACACACTCTGCTTTTGAGAAAAGACCATTCTTCTACTCTACTGTGTTTCCTATAGGGCCAGAACAGTGAGCTTGCTCAGAACAAAAGAACTGTGCTTCCTACACACACGGGCCATATCTAGTTCAACTCTGCTTAGGAAACTGACAAGAACAGTAGCTTCTCTTCAGTCCAGTACACTGTACATGCTGGGAACAGACGCTAGTGCTATTTTCTCTGTGTATGGCAATGGGAGCGCAACAGTGACTCTCCTTACCAGAAAACAACTCTTGCTCGTAGGACCAGAAACTGCATATGATTCAACTCCATTTCTGACTGGGAAACAAACATTAGCTCGCCTTATGAGAAACAAACTCTGCTTTTGAGAAAAGAGCACTCTTCTACTCTACTGTGTTTCCTATAGGGCCAGAACAGTGAGCTTGCTCAGAACAAAAGAACTGTGCTTCCTACACACACGGGCCATATCTAGTTCAACTCTGCTTAGGAAACTGACAAGAACAGTAGCTTCTCTTCAGTCCAGTACACTGTAATTGAGGGGAACAGACGAGAGTGCTATTTGCACTGTGTATGGCAATGGGAGCACAAGAGTGACTCTCCTTACCTGAAAACAACTCTTGCTCGTAGGACCAAAAACTGCATGTGATTCAACTCCATTTCTGACTGGGAAACAAACACTAGCTTGCCTTAGAAGAAACACACTCTGCTTTTGAGAAAAGACCACTCTTCTACTCTACGGTGTTTCCTATAGGGCCAGAACAGTGAGCTTGCTCAGAAGAAAAGAACTGTGCTTCCTACACACACGGGCCATATCTAGTTCAACTCTGCTTAGGAAACTGACAAGAACAGTAGCTTCTCTTCAGTCCAGTACACTGTACTTGCTGGGAACAGACGCGAGTGCTATTTGCACTGTGTATGTCAATGGGAGCGCAATACTGACTCTCCTTACCAGTAAACAACTCTTGCTCGTAGGACCAGAAACTGCATGTGATTCAACTCCATTTCTGACTGGGAAACAAACGCTAGCTCGCCTTACGAGAAACCCACTCTGCTTTTGAGAAAAGACCACTCTTCTCCTCTACTGTGTTTCCTATAGGGCCAGAACAGTGAGCTTGCTCAGAACAAACGAACTGTGCTTCCTACACACACGGGCCATATCTAGTTCAACTCTGCTTAGGAAACTGACAAGAACAGTAGCTTCTCTTCAGTGCAGTACACTGTACATGCTGGGAACAGACGCGAGTGCTATTTGCACTGTGTATGGCAATGGGAGCGCAATAGTGACTCTCCTTACCAGAAAACAACTCTTGCTCGTAGGACCAGAAACTGCATGTGAATCAACTCCATTTCTGACTATGAAACAAACACTAGCTCGCCTTACGAGAAACACACTCTGCTTTTGAGAAAAGAGCACTCTTCTACTCTACTGTGTAATCCTATAGGGCCAGAACAGTGAGCTTGCTCAGAACAAAAGAACTGTGCTTCCTACACACACGGGCCATATCTAGTTCAACTCTGCTTAGGAAACTGACAAGAACAGTAGCTTCTCTTCAATCCAGTACACTGTACTTGCTGGGAACAGACCTGAGTGCTATTTGCACTGTGTGTGGCAATGGGAGGGCAATAGTGACTCTCCTTACCAGAAAACAACTCTGCCTTGTAGGACCAAAAACTGCATGTGATTCAACTCCATTTCTTACTGGGAAACAAACACTAGCTCGCCTTACGAGAATCACACTCTTCTTTTGAGAAAAGAGCACTCTTCTACTCTACTGTGTTTCCTATAGGGCCAGAACAGTGAGCTTGCTCAGAACAAAAGAACTGTGCTTCCTACACACACGGGCCATATCTAGTTCAACTCTACTTAGGAAACTGACAAGAACAGTAGCTTCTCTTCAGTCCAGTACACTGTAATTGAGGGGAACAGACGCGAGTGCTATTCGCACTGTGTATGGCAATGGGAGCGCAAGAATGACTCTCCTTACCAGAAAACAACTCTTGCTCGTAGGACCAAAAACTGCATGTGATTCAACTCCATTTCTGACTGGGAAACAAACACTAGCTCGCCTTAGAAGAAACACACTCTGCTTTTGAGAAAAGACCACTCTTCTACTCTATGGTGTTTCCTATAGGGCCAGAACAGTGAGCTTGCTCAGACCAAAAGAACTGTGCTTTCTACACACACAGGCCATATCTAGTTAAACTCTGCTTAGGAAACTGACAAGAACAGTAGCTTCTCTTCAGTCCAGTACACTGTACATGCTGGGAACAGACGCGAGTGCTATTTGCACTGTGTATGGCAATGGGAGCGCAATAGTGACTCTCCTTACCAGAAAACTACTCTTGCTCGTAGGACCAGAAACTGCATGTGATTCAACTCCATTTCTGACTGGGAAAGAAACACTAGCTCGCCTTATGAGAAACAAACTCTGCTTTTGAGAAAAGAGCACTCTTCTACTCTACTGTGTTTCCTATAGGGCCAGAACAGTGAGCTTGCTCAGAACAAAAGAACTGTGCTTCCTACACACACGGGCCATATCTAGTTCAACTCTGCTTAGGAAACTGACAAGAACAGTAGATTCTCTTCAGTCCAGTACACTGTAATTGAGGGGAACAGACGAGAGTGCTATTTGCACTGTGTATGGCAATGGGAGCACAAGAGTGACTCTCCTTACCAGAAAACAACTCTTGCTCGTAGGACCAAAAACTGCATGTGATTCAACTCCATTTCTGACTGGGAAACAAACACTAGCTTGCCTTAGAAGAAACACACTCTGCTTTTGAGAAAAGACCACTCTTCTTCTCTACGGTGTTTCCTATAGGGCCAGAACAGTGAGCTTGCTCAGAACAAAAGAACTGTGCTTCCTACACACACGGGCCATATCTAGTTCAACTCTGCTTAGGAAACTGACAAGAACAGTAGCTTCTCTTCAGTCCAGTACACTGTACTTGCTGGGAACAGACGCGAGTGCTATTTGCACTGTGTATGTCAATGGGAGCGAAATACTGACTCTCCTTACCAGTAAACAACTCTTGCTCGTAGGACCAGAAACTGCATGTGATTCAACTCCATTTCTGACTGGGAAACAAACGCTAGCTCGCCTTACGAGAAACCCACTCTGCTTTTGAGAAAAGACCACTCTTCTCCTCTACTGTGTTTCCTATAGGGCCAGAACAGTGAGCTTGCTCAGAACAAACGAACTGTGCTTCCTACACACACGGGCCATATCTAGTTCAACTCTGCTTAGGAAACTGACAAGAACAGTAGCTTCTCTTCAGTGCAGTACACTGTACTTGCTGGGAACAGACGCGAGTGCTATTTGCACTGTGTATGGCAATGGGAGCGCAATAGTGACTCTCCTTACCAGAAAACAACTCTTGCTCGTAGGACCAGAAACTGCATGTGAATCAACTCCATTTCTGACTATGAAACAAACACTAGCTCGCCTTACGAGAAACACACTCTGATTTTGAGAAAAGAGCACTCTTCTACTCTACTGTGTAATCCTACAGGGCCAGAACAGTGAGCTTGCTCAGAACAAAAGAACTGTGCTTCCTACACACACGGGCCATATCTAGTTCAACTCTGCTTAGGAAACTGACAAGAACAGTAGCTTCTCTTCAATCCAGTACACTGTACTTGCTGGGAACAGACCTGAGTGCTATTTGCACTGTGTGTGGCAATGGGAGGGCAATAGTGACTCTCCTTACCAGAAAACAACTCTGCCTTGTAGGACCAAAAACTGCATGTGATTCAACTCCATTTCTCACTGGGAAACAAACACTAGCTCGCCTTACGAGAAACACACTCTGCTTTTGAGAAAAGAGCACTCTTCTACTCTACTGTGTTTCCTATAGGGCCAGAACAGTGAGCTTGCTCAGAACAAAAGAACTGTGCTTCCTACACACACGGGCCATATCTAGTTCAACTCTACTTAGGAAACTGACAAGAACAGTAGCTTCTCTTCAGTCCAGTACACTGTAATTGAGGGGAACCGACGCGAGTGCTATTCGCACTGTGTATGGCAATGGGAGCGCAAGAATGACTCTCCTTACCAGAAAACAACTCTTGCTCGTAGGACCAAAAACTGCATGTGATTCAACTCCATTTCTGACTGGGAAACAAACACTAGCTCGCCTTAGAAGAAACACACTCTGCTTTTGAGAAAAGACCACTCTTCTACTCTATGGTGTTTCCTATAGGGCCAGAACAGTGAGCTTGCTCAGACCAAAAGAACTGTGCTTCCTACACACACAGGCCATATCTAGTTAAAACTCTGCTTAGGAAACTGACAAGAACAGTAGCTTCTCTTCAGTCCAGTACACTGTACATGCTGGGAACAGACGCGAGTGCTATTTGCACTGTGTATGGCAATGGGAGCGCAATAGTGACTCTCCTTACCAGAAAACTACTCTTGCTCGTAGGACCAGAAACTGCATGTGATTCAACTCCATTTCTGACTGGGAAAGAAACACTAGCTCGCCTTACAAGAAACACACTCTGCTTTTGAGAAAAGACCATTCTTCTACTCTACTGTGTTTCCTATAGGGCCAGAACAGTGAGCTTGCTCAGAACAAAAGAACTGTGCTTCCTACACACACGGGCCATACCTAGTTCAACTCTGCTTAGGAAACTGACAAGAACAGTAGCTTCTCTTCAGTCCAGTACACTGTACATGCTGGGAACAGACGCTAGTGCTATTTTCAGTGTGTATGGCAATGGGAGCGCAACAGTGACTCTCCTTACCAGAAAACAACTCTTGCTCGTAGGACCAGAAACTGCATATGATTCAACTCCATTTCTGACTGGGAAACAAACATTAGCTCGCCTTATGAGAAACAAACTCTGCTTTTGAGAAAAGAGCACTCTTCTACTCTACTGTGTTTCTTATAGGGCCAGAACAGTGAGCTTGCTCAGAACAAAAGAACTGTGCTTCCTACACACACGGGCCATATGTAGTTCAACTCTGCTTAGGAAACTGACAAGAACAGTAGCTTCTCTTCAGTCCAGTACACTGTAATTGAGGGGAACAGACGAGAGTGCTATTTGCACTGTGTATGGCAATGGGAGCTCAGTAGTGACTATCCTTACCAGAAAACAACTCTTGCTCGTAGGACCAAAAACTGCATGTGATTCAACTCCATTTCTGACTGGGAAACAAACACTAGCTTGCCTTAGAAGAAACACACTCTGCTTTTGAGAAAAGACCACTCTTCTACTCTACGGTGTTTCCTATAGGGCCAGAACAGTGAGCTTGCTCAGAACAAAAGAACTGTGCTTCCTACACACACGGGCCATATCTAGTTCAACTCTGCTTAGGAAACTGACAAGAACAGTAGCTTCTCTTCAGTCCAGTACACTGTACTTGCTGGGAACAGACTTGAGTGCTATTTGCACTGTGTGTGGCAATGGGAGCGCAATACTGACTCTCCTTACCAGTAAACAACTCTTGCTCGTAGGACCAGAAACTGCATGTGATTCAACTCCATTTCTGACTGGGAAACAAACGCTAGCTCGCCTTACGAGAAACCCACTCTGCTTTTGAGAAAAGACCACTCTTCTCCTCTACTGTGTTTCCTATAGGGCCAGAACAGTGAGCTTGCTCAGAACAAAAGAACTGTGCTTCCTACACACACGGGCCATATCTAGTTCAACTCTGCTTAGGAAACTGACAAGAACAGTAGCTTCTCTTCAGTGCAGTACACTGTACTTGCTGGGAACAGACGCGAGTGCTATTTGCACTGTGTATGGCAATGGGAGCGCAATAGTGACTCTCCTTACCAGAAAACAACTCTTGCTCGTAGGACCAGAAACTGCATGTGAATCAACTCCATTTCTGACTATGAAACAAACACTAGCTCGCCTTACGAGAAACACACTCTGCTTTTGAGAAAAGAGCACTCTTCTACTCTACTGTGTAATCCTATAGGGCCAGAACAGTGAGCTTGCTCAGAACAAAAGAACTGTGCTTCCTACACACACGGTCCATATCTAGTTCAACTCTGCTTAGGAAACTGACAAGAACAGTAGCTTCTCTTCAATCCAGTACACTGTACTTGCTGGGAACAGACCTGAGTGCTATTTGCACCGTGTGTGGCAATGGGAGGGCAATAGTGACTCTCCTTACCAGAAAACAACTCTTGCTCGTAGGACCAAAAACTGCATGTGATTCAACTCCATTTCTGACTGGGAAACAAACACTAGCGCGCCTTACGAGAAACACACTCTGCTTTTGAGAAAAGAGCACTCTTCTACTCTACTGTGTTTCCTATAGGGCCAGAACAGTGAGCTTGCTCAGAACAAAAGAACTGTGCTTCCTACACACACGGGCCATATCTAGTTCAACTCTACTTAGGAAACTGACAAGAACAGTAGCTTCTCTTCAGTCCAGTACACTGTAATTGAGGGGAACAGACGCGAGTGCTATTGCACTGTGTATGGCAATGGGAGCGCAGAATGACTCTCCTTACCAGAAACAACTCTTGCTCGTAGGACCAAAAATTGCATGTGATTCAACTCCATTTCTGACTGGGAAACAAACACTAGCTCGCCTTAGAAGAAACACACTCTGCTTTTGAGAAAAGACCACTCTTCTACTCTATGGTGTTTCCTATAGGGCCAGAACAGTGAGCTTGCTCAGACCAAAAGAACTGTGCTTCCTACACACACTGGGCATATCTAATTCAACTCTGCTTAGTAAACTGACAAGAACAGTAGCTTCTCTTCAGTGCAGTACACTGTACTTGCTGGGAACAGACGCGAGTGCTATTTGCACTGTGTATGGCAATGGGAGCGCAGTAGTGACTATCCTTACCAGAAAACAAATCTTGCTCGTAGGACCAGAAACTGCATGTGATTCAACTCCATTTCTGACTGGGAAACAAACACTAGCTCGCCTTACAAGAAACACACTCTGCTTTGAGAAAAGAGCACTCTTCTACTCTACTGTGTTTCCTATAGGGCCAGAACAGTGAGCTTGCTAAGAACAAAAGTACTGTGCTTCCTACACACACGGGCCATATCTAGTTCAACTCTGCTTAGGAAACTGACAAGAACAGTAGCTTCTCTTCAGTCCAGTACACTGTACATGCTGGGAAGAGACGCTAGTGCTATTTTCACAGTGTATGGCAATGGGAGCGCAACAGTGACTCTCCTTACCAGAAAACAACTCTTGCTCATAGGACCAGAAGGACCAGAAACTGCATATGATTCAACTCCATTTCTGACTGGGAAACAAACATTAGCTCGCCTTATGAGAAACACACTCTGCTTTTGAGAAAAGAGCACTCTTCTACTCTACTGTGTTTCCTATAGGGCCAGAAACAGTGAGCTTGCTCAGAACAAAAGAACTGTGCTTCCTACACACACAGGCCATATCTAGTTCAACTCTGCTTAGGAAACTGACAAGAACAGTAGCTTCTCTTCAATCCAGTACACTGTACTTGCTGGGAACAGACTTGAGTGCTATTTGCACTGTGTGTGGCAATGGGAAGCGCAATAGTGCCTCACCTTACCAGAAAACAACTCTGGCTTGTAGGACCAAAAACTGCATGTGATTCAACTCCATTTCTGACTGGGGAAACAAACACTAGCTCGCCTTACGAGAAACACACTCTGCTTTTGAGAAAAGACCACTCTTCTACTCTACTGTGTTTTCCTATAGGGCCAGAACAGTGAGCTTGCTCAGAACAAAAGAACTGTGCTTCCTACACACACGGCCATATCTAGTTCAACTCTGCTTAGGAAACTGACAAGAACAGTAGCTTCTCTTCAGTCCAGTACACTGTACATGCTGGGAACAGACGCTAGTGCTATTTTCACTGTGTATGGCAATGGGAGCGCAACAGTGACTCTCCTTACCAGAAAACAACTCTTGCTCGTAAGGACCAGAAACTGCATATGATTCAACTCCATTTCTGACTGGGAAACAAACATTAGCTCGCCTTATGAAAACAAACTCTGCTTTTGAGAAAAGAGCACTCTTCTACTCTACTGTGTTTCCTATAGGGCCAGAACAGTGAGCTTGCTCAGAACAAAAGAACTGTGCTTCCTACACACACGGGCCATATGTAGTTCAACTCTGCTTAGGAAACTGACAAGAACAGTAGCTTCTCTTCAGTCCAGTACACTGTAATTGAGGGGAACAGACGAGAGTGCTATTTGCACTGTGTATTGCAATGGGAGCACAAGAGTGACTCTCCTTACCAGAAAACAACTCTTGCTCGTAGGACCAAAAACTGCATGTGATTCAACTCCATTTCTGACTGTGAAACAAACACTAGCTTGCCTTAGAAGAAACACACTCTGCTTTTGAGAAAAGACCACTCTTCTACTCTACGGTGTTTCCTATAGGGCCAGAACAGTGAGCTTGCTCAGAACAAAAGAACTGTGCTTCCTATACACACGGGCCATATCTAGTTCAACTCTGCTTAGGAAACTGACAAGAACAGTAGCTTCTCTTCAGTCCAGTACACTGTACTTGCTGGGAACAGACGCGAGTGCTATTTGCAACTGTGTATGTCAATGGGAGCGCAATACTGACCTCTCCTTACCAGTAAACAACTCTTGCTCGTAGGACCAGAAACTTCATGTGATTCAACTCCATTTCTGACTGGGAAACAAACGCTAGCTCGCCTTACGAGAAACCCACTCTGCTTTTGAGAAAAGACCACTCTTCTCCTCTACTGTGTTTCCTATAGGGCCAGAACAGTGAGCTTGCTCAGAACAAACGAACTGTGCTTCCTACACACACGGGCCATATCTAGTTCAACTCTGCTTAGGAAACTGACAAGAACAGTAGCTTCTCTTCAGTGCAGTACACTGTACTTGCTGGGAACAGACGCGAGTGCTATTTGCACTGTGTATGGCAATGGGAGCGCAATAGTGACTCTCCTTACCAGAAAAACAACTCTTGCTCGTAGGACCAGAAACTGCATGTGAATCAACTCCATTTCTGACTATGAAACAAACACTAGCTCGCCTTACGAGAAACACACTCTGCTTTTGAGAAAAGAGCACTCTTCTACTCTACTGTGTAATTCCTACAGGGCCAGAACAGTGAGCTTGCTCAGAACAAAAGAACTGTGCTTCCTACACACACGGTCCATATCTAGTTCAACTCTCTTAGGAAACTGACAAGAACAGTAGCTTCTCTTCAATCCAGTACACTGTACTTGCTGGGAACAGACCTGAGTGCTATTTGCACCGTGTGTGGCAATGGCGAGGGCAATAGTGACTCTCCTTACCAGAAAACAACTCTGCCTTGTAGGACCAAAAACTGCATGTGATTCAACTCCATTTCTGACTGGGAAACAAACACTAGCTCGCCTTACGAGAAACACACTCTGCTTTTGAGAAAAGAGCACTCTTCTACTCTACTGTGTTTCCTATAGGGCCAGAACAGTGAGCTTGCTCAGAACAAAAGAACTGTGCTTCCTACACACACGGGCCATATCTAGTTCAACTCTACTTAGGAAACTGACAAGAACAGTAGCTTCTCTTTCAGTCCAGTACACTGTAATTGAGGGGAACAGACGCGAGTGCTATTTGCACTGTGTATGGCAATGGGAGCGCAGAATGACTCTCCTTACCAGAAAACAACTCTTGCTCGTAGGACCAAAAATTGCATGTGATTCAACTCCATTTCTGACTGGGAAACAAACACTAGCTCGCCTTAGAAGAAACACACTCTGCTTTTGAGAAAAGACCACTCTTCTACTCTATGGTGTTTCCTATAGGGCCAGAACAGTGAGCTTGCTCAGACCAAAAGAACTGTGCTTCCTACACACACTGGGCATATCTAATTCAACTCTGCTTAGTAAACTGACAAGAACAGTAGCTTCTCTTCAGTGCAGTACACTGTACTTGCTGGGAACAGACGCGAGTGCTATTTGAACTGTGTATGGCAATGGGAGCTCAGTAGTGACTATCCTTACCAGAAAACAAATCTTGCTCGTAGGACCAGAAACTGCATGTGATTCAACTCCATTTCTGACTGGGAAACAAACACTAGCTCGCCTTACAAGAAACACACTCTGCTTTTGAGAAAAGAGCACTCTTCTACTCTACTGTGTTTCCTATAGGGCCAGAACAGTGAGCTTGCTAAGAACAAAAGTACTGTGCTTCCTACACACACGGGCCATATCTAGTTCAACTCTGCTTAGGAAACTGGACAAGAACAGTAGCTTCTCTTCAGTCCAGTACACTGTACATGCTGGGAAGAGACGCTAGTGCTATTTTCACTGTGTTATGGCAATGGGAGCGCAACAGTGACTCTCCTTACCAGAAAACAACTCTTGCTCATAGGACCAGAAACTGCATATGATTCAACTCCATTTCTGGACTGGGAAACAAACATTAGCTCGCCTTATGAGAAACACACTCTGCTTTTGAGAAAAGAGCACTCTTCTACTCTACTGTGTTTCCTATAGGGCCAGAACAGTGAGCTTGCTCAGAACAAAAGAACTGTGCTTCCTACACACACAGGCCATATCTAGTTCAACTCTGCTTAGGAAACTGACAAGAACAGTAGCTTCTCTTCAATCTTGTACACTGTACTTGCTGGGAACAGACTTGAGTGCTATTTGCACTGTGTGTGGCAATGGCGAGGGCAATAGTGCCTCACCTTACCAGAAAACAACTCTGGCTTGTAGGACCAAAAACTGCATGTGATTCAACTCCATTTCTGACTGGGAAACAAACACTAGCTCGCCTTACGAGAAACACACTCTGCTTTTGAGAAAAGACCACTCTTCTACTCTACTGTGTTTCCTATAGGGCCAGAACAGTGAGCTTGCTCCAGAACAAAAGAACTGTGCTTCCTACACACACGGGCCATATCTAGTTCAACTCTGCTTAGGAAACTGACAAGAACAGTAGCTTCTCTTCAGTGCAGTACACTGTACTTGCTGGGAACAGACGCGAGTGCTATTTGCACTGTGTATGGCAATGGGGAGCGCAATAGTGACTCTCCTTACCAGAAAACAACTCTTGCTCGTAGGACCAGAAACTGCATGTGATTCAACTCCATTTCTGACTATGAAACAAACACTAGCTCGCCTTACGAGAAACACACTCTGATTTTGAGAAAAGAGCACTCTTCTTCTCTACTGTGTAATCCTACAGGGCCAGAACAGTGAGCTTGCTCAGAACAAAAGAACTGTGCTTCCTACACACACGGGGCCATATCTAGTTCAACTCTGCTTAGGAAACTGACAAGAACAGTAGCTTCTCTTCAATCCAGTACACTGTACTTGCTGGGAACAGACCTGAGTGCTATTTGCACCGTGTGTGGCAATGGGAGGGCAATAGTGACTCTCCTTACCAGAAAACAACTCTGCCTTGTAGGACCAAAAACTGCATGTGATTCAACTCCATTTCTGACTGGGAAAACAAACACTAGCTCGCCTTACGAGAAACACACTCTGCTTTTGAGAAAAGAGCACTCTTCTACTCTACTGTGTTTCCTATAGGGCCAGAACAGTGAGCTTGCTCAGAACAAAAGAACTGTGCTTCCTACACACACGGGCCATATCTAGTTCAACTCTACTTAGGAAACTGACAAGAACAGTAGCTTCTCTTCAGTCCAGTACACTGTAATTGAGGGGAACAGACGCGAGTGCTATTCGCACTGTGTATGGCAATGGCGAGCGCAAGAATGACTCTCCTTACCAGAAAACAACTCTTGCTCGTAGGACCAAAAACTGCATGTGATTCAACTCCATTTCTGACTGGGAAACAAACACTAGCTCGCCTTAGAAGAAACACACTCTGCTTTTGAGAAAAGACCACTCTTCTACTCTATGGTGTTTCCTATAGGGCCAGAACAGTGAGCTTGCTCAGACCAAAAGAACTGTGCTTCCTACACACACAGGCCATATCTAGTTAAACTCTGCTTAGGAAACTGACAAGAACAGTAGCTTCTCTTCAGTCCAGTACACTGTACATGCTGGGAACAGACGCGAGTGCTATTTGCACTGTGTATGGCAATGGGAAGCGCAATAGTGACTCTCCTTACCAGAAAACTACTCTTGCTCGTAGGACCAGAAACTGCATGTGATTCAACTCCATTTCTGACTGGGAAAGAAACACTAGCTCGCCTTACAAGAAACACACTCTGCTTTTGAGAAAAGACCATTCTTCTACTCTACTGTGTTTCCTATAGGGCCAGAACAGTGAGCTTGCTCAGAACAAAAGAACTGTGCTTCCTACACACACGGGCCATACCTAGTTCAACTCTGCTTAGGAAACTGACAAGAACAGTAGCTTCTCTTCAGTCCAGTACACTGTACATGCTGGGAACAGACGCTAGTGCTATTTTTACTGTGTATGGCAATGGGAGCGCAACAGTGACTCTCCTTACCAGAAAACAACTCTTGCTCGTAGGACCAGAAACTGCATATGATTCAACTCCATTTCTGACTGGGAAACAAACATTAGCTCGCCTTATGAGAAACAAACTCTGCTTTTGAGAAAAGAGCACTCTTCTACTCTACTGTGTTTCCTATAGGGCCAGAACAGTGAGCTTGCTCAGAACAAAAGAACTGTGCTTCCTACACACACGGGCCATATGTAGTTCAACTCTGCTTAGGAAACTGACAAGAACAGTAGCTTCTCTTCAGTCCAGTACACTGTAATTGAGGGGAACAGACGAGAGTGCTATTTGCACTGTGTATGGCAATGGGAGCACAAGAGTGACTCTCCTTACCAGAAAACAACTCTTGCTCGTAGGACCAAAAACTGCATGTGATTCAACTCCATTTCTGACTGGGAAACAAACACTAGCTTGCCTTAGAAGAAACACACTCTGCTTTTGTGAAAAGACCACTCTTCTACTCTACGGTGTTTCCTATAGGGCCAGAACAGTGAGCTTGCTCAGAACAAAAGAACTGTGCTTCCTACACACACGGGCCATATCTAGTTCAACTCTGCTTAGGAAACTGACAAGAACAGTAGCTTCTCTTCAGTCCAGTACACTGTACTTGCTGGGAACAGACGCGAGTGCTATTTGCACTGTGTATGTCAATGGGAGCGCAATACTGACTCTCCTTACCAGTAAACAACTCTTGCTCGTAGGACCAGAAACTGCATGTGATTCAACTCCATTTCTGACTGGGAAACAAACGCTAGCTCGCCTTACGAGAAACCCACTCTGCTTTTGAGAAAAGACCACTCTTCTCCTCTTCTGTGTTTCCTATAGGGCCAGAACAGTGAGCTTGCTCAGAACAAACGAACTGTGCTTCCTACACACACGGGCCATATCTAGTTCAACTCTGCTTAGGAAACTGACAAGAACAGTAGCTTCTCTTCAGTGCAGTACACTGTACTTGCTGGGAACAGACGCGAGTGCTATTTGCACTGTGTATGGCAATGGGAGCGCAATAGTGACTCTCCTTACCAGAAAACAACTCTTGCTCGTAGGACCAGAAACTGCATGTGAATCAACTCCATTTCTGACTATGAAACAAACACTAGCTCGCCTTACGAGAAACACACTCTGCTTTTGAGAAAAGAGCACTCTTCTACTCTACTGTGTAATCCTGCAGGGCCAGAACAGTGAGCTTGCTCAGAACAAAAGAACTGTGCTTCCTACACACACGGTCCATATCTAGTTCAACTCTGCTTAGGAAACTGACAAGAACAGTAGCTTCTCTTCAATCCAGTACACTGTACTTGCTGGTAACAGACCTGAGTGCTATTTGCACCGTGTGTGGCAATGGGAGGGCAATAGTGACTCTCCTTACCAGAAAACAACTCTGCCTTGTAGGACCAAAAACTGCATGTGATTCAACTCCATTTCTGACTGGGAAACAAACACTAGCTCGCCTTACGAGAAACACACTCTGCTTTTGAGAAAAGACCACTCTTCTACTCTACTGTGTTTCCTATAGGGCCAGAACAGTGAGCTTGCTCAGAACAAAAGAACTGTGCTTCCTACACACACGGGCCATATCTAGTTCAACTCTACTTAGGAAACTGACAAGAACAGTAGCTTCTCTTCAGTCCAGTACACTGTAATTGAGGGAAACAGACGCGAGTGCTATTTGCACTGTGTATGGCAATGGGAGCGCAGAATGACTCTCCTTACCAGAAAACAACTCTTGCTCGTAGGACCAAAAATTGCATGTGATTCAACTCCATTTCTGACTGGGAAACAAACACTAGCTCGCCTTAGAAGAAACACACTCTGCTTTTGAGAAAAGACCACTCTTCTACTCTATGGTGTTTCCTATAGGGCCAGAACAGTGAGCTTGCTCAGACCAAAAGAACTGTGCTTCCTACACACACTGGGCATATCTAATTCAACTCTGCTTAGTAAACTGACAAGAACAGTAGCTTCTCTTCAGTGCAGTACACTGTACTTGCTGGGAACAGACGCGAGTGCTATTTGCACTGTGTATGGCAATGGGAGCGCAGTAGTGACTATCCTTACCAGAAAACAAATCTTGCTCGTAGGACCAGAAACTGCATGTGATTCAACTCCATTTCTGACTGGGAAACAAACACTAGCTCGCCTTACAAGAAACACACTCTGCTTTTGAGAAAAGAGCACTCTTCTACTCTACTGTGTTTCCTATAGGGCCAGAACAGTGAGCTTGCTAAGAACAAAAGTACTGTGCTTCCTACACACACAGGCCATATCTAGTTCAACTCTGCTTAGGAAACTGACAAGAACAGTAGCTTCTCTTCAGTCCAGTACACTGTACATGCTGGGAAGAGACGCTAGTGCTATTTTCACTGTGTATGGCAATGGGAGCGCAACAGTGACTCTCCTTACCAGAAAACAACTCCTGCTCATAGGACCAGAAACTGCATATGATTCAACTCCATTTCTGACTGGGAAACAAACATTAGCTCGCCTTATGAGAAACACACTCTGCTTTTGAGAAAAGAGCACTCTTCTACTCTACTGTGTTTCCTATAGGGCCAGAACAGTGAGCTTGCTCAGAACAAAAGAACTGTGCTTCCTACACACACAGGCCATATCTAGTTCAACTCTGCTTAGGAAACTGACAAGAACAGTAGCTTCTCTTCAATCCAGTACACTGTACTTGCTGGGAACAGACTTGAGTGCTATTTGCACTGTGTGTGGCAATGGGAGCGCAATAGTGCCTCACCTTACCAGAAAACAACTCTGGCTTGTAGGACCAAAAACTGCATGTGATTCAACTCCATTTCTGACTGGGAAACAAACACTAGCTCGCCTTACGAGAAACACACTCTGCTTTTGAGAAAAGACCACTCTTCTACTCTACTGTGTTTCCTATAGGGCCAGAACAGTGAGCTTGCTCAGAACAAAAGAACTGTGCTTCCTACACACACGGGCCATATCTAGTTCAACTCTGCTTAGGAAACTGACAAGAACAGTAGCTTCTCTTCAGTCCAGTACACTGTACATGCTGGGAACAGACGCTAGTGCTATTTTCACTGTGTATGGCAATGGGAGCGCAACAGTGACTCTCCTTACCAGAAAACAACTCTTGCTCGTAGGACCAGAAACTGCATATGATTCAACTCCATTTCTGACTGGGAAACAAACATTAGCTCGCCTTATGAGAAACAAACTCTGCTTTTGAGAAAAGAGCACTCTTCTACTCTACTGTGTTTCCTATAGGGCCAGAACAGTGAGCTTGCTCAGAACAAAAGAACTGTGCTTCCTACACACACGGGCCATATGTAGTTCAACTCTGCTTAGGAAACTGACAAGAACAGTAGCTTCTCTTCAGTCCAGTACACTGTAATTGAGGGGAACCGACCCGAGTGCTATTTGCACTGTGTATGGAAATGGGAGCACAAGAGTGACTCTCCTTACCAGAAAACAACTCTTGCTCGTAGGACCAAAAACTGCATGTGATTCAACTCCATTTCTGACTGGGAAACAAACACTAGCTTGCCTTAGAAGAAACACACTCTGCTTTTGAGAAAAGACCACTCTTCTACTCTACGGTGTTTCCTATAGGGCCAGAACAGTGAGCTTGCTCAGAACAAAAGAACTGTGCTTCCTACACACACGGGCCATATCTAGTTCAACTCTGCTTAGGAAACTGACAAGAACAGTAGCTTCTCTTCAGTCCAGTACACTGTACTTGCTGGGAACAGACACGAGTGATATTTGCACTGTGAATGTCAATGGGAGCGCAGTAGTGACTATCCTTACCAGAAAACAAATCTTGCTCATAGGACCAGAAACTGCATGTGATTCAACTCCATTTCTGACTGGGAAACAAACACTAGCTCGCCTTACAAGAAACACACTCTGCTTTTGAGAAAAGACCACTCTTCTACTCCACTGTGTTTCCTATAGGGCCAGAACAGTGAGCTTGCTAAGAACAAAAGTACTGTGCTTCCTACACACACGGGCCATATCTAGTTCAACTCTGCTTAGGAAACTGACAAGAAGAGTAGCTTCTCTTCAGTCCAGTACACTGTACATGCTGGGAACAGTCGCTAGTGCTATTTTCACTGTGTATGGCAATGGGAGCGCAACAGTGACTCTCCTTACCAGAAAACAACTCTTGCTCATAGGACCAGAAAATGCATATGATTCAACTCCATTTCTGACTGGGAAACAAACATTAGCTCGCCTTATGAGAAACACACTCTGCTGTTGAGAAAAGAGCACTCTTCTACTCTAATGTGTTTCCTATAGGGCCAGAACAGTGAGCTTGCTCAGAACAAAAGAACTGTGCTTCCTACACACACGGGCCATATCTAGTTCAACTCTGCTAAGGAAAATGACAAGAACAGTAGCTTCTCTTCAGTCCAGTACACTGTACTTGCGGGGAACAGACGCGAGTGCTATTTGCACTGTGTATGGCAATGGGAGCGCAATAGTGACTCTCCTTACCAGAAAACAACTCTTGCTCGTAGGACCAGGAACTTCATGTGATTGAACTCCATTTCTGACTGGGAAAGAAACACTAGCTCGCCTTACAAGAAACACACTCTGCTTTTGAGAAAAGAGCACTCTTCTACTCTACTGTGTTTCCTATAGGGCCAGAACAGTGAGCTTGCTCAGAACAAAAGAACTGTGCTTCCTACACACACGGGCCATATCTAGTTCAACTCTGCTTAGGAAACTGACAAGAACAGTAGCTTCTCTTCAGTCCAGTACACTGTACTTGCTGGGAACAGACGCCAGTGATATTTGCACTGTGCATGGAAATGGGAGCGCAATAGTGAGTCTTCGTACCAGAAAACAACTCTTGCTCGTAGGACCAGAAACTGCATGTGATTCAACTCCATTTCTGACTGGGAAACAAACACTAGCTCGCCTTATGAGAAACACACTCTGCTTTTGAGAAAAGAGCACTCTTCTACTCTACTGTGTTTCTTATAGGGCCAGAACAGTGAGCTTGCTCAGAACAAAAGAACTGTGCTTCCTACACACACGGGCCATATCTAGTTCAACTCTGCTTAAGAAACTGACAAGAACAGTAGCTTCTCTTCAGTCCAGTACACTGTAATTGAGGGGAACAAACGCGAGTGCTATTTGCACTGTGTATGGCAATGGGAGCGCAAGAGTCACTCTCCTACCAGAAAACAACTCTTGCTCGTAGGACCAAAAACTGCATGTGATTCAACTCCATTTCTGACTGGGAAACAAACACTAGCTCGCCTTACAAGAAACACACTCTGCTTTTGAGAAAAGACCACTCTTCTCCTCTACTGTGTTTCCTATAGGGCCAGAACAGTGAGCTTGCTCAGACCAAAAGAACTGTGCTTCCTACACACACTGGCCATATCTAATTCAACTCTGCTTAGTAAACTAACAAGAACAGTAGCTTCTCTTCAGTGCAGTACACTGTACTTGCTGGGAACAGACGCGAGTGCTATTTGCACTGTGTATGGCAATGGGAGCGCAATAGTGACTCTCCTTACCAGAAAACAACTCTTGCTCATAGGACCAGAAACTGCATGTGATTCAACTCCATTTCTGACTGGGAAATAAACACTAGCTCGCCTTACAAGAAACACACTCTGCTTTTGAGAAAAGACCACTCTTCTACTCTACTGTGGTTCCTCTAGGGCCAGAACAGTGATCTTGCTCAGAACAAAAGAACTGTGCTTCCTACACACACGGGCCATATCTAGTTCAACTCTGCTTAGGAAACTGACAAGAACAGTAGCTTCTCTTCAGTAGAGTACACTGTACTTGCTGGGAACAGACACGAGTGATATTTGCACTGTGTATGGCAATGGGAGCGCAGTAGTGACTCTCCTTACCAGAAAACAACTCTTGCTCGTAGGACCAGAAACTGCATATGATTCAACTCCATTTCTGACTGGGAAACAAACATTAGCTCGCCTTATGAGAAACACACTCTACTTTTGAGAAAAGAGCACTCTTCTACTCTACTGTGTTTCCTATAGGGCCAGAACAGTGAGCTTGCTCAGAACAAAAGAACTGTGCTTCCTACACACACGGGCCATATCTAGTTCAACTCTGCTTATGAAACTGACAAGAACAGTAGCTTCTCTTCAGTCCAGTACACTGTACATGCTGGGAACAGACGCTAGTGCTATTTTCACCGTGTATGGCAATGGGAGCGCAACAGTGACTCTCCTTACCAGAAAACAACTCTTGCCCGTAGGACCAGAAACTGCATATGATTCAACTCCATTTCTGACTGGGAAACAAACATTAGCTCGCCTTATGAGAAACACACTCTGCTTTTGAGAACAGAGCACTTTTCTACTCTACTGTGTTTCCTATAGGGCCAGAACAGTGAGCTTGCTCAGAACAAAAGAACTGTGCTTCCTACACACACGGGCCATATCTAGTTCAACTCTGCTTAGGAAACTGACAAGAACAGTAGCTTCTCTTCAGTCCAGTACACTGTAATTGAGGGGAACAGACGCGAGTGCTATTTGCACTGTGTATGGCAATGGGAGCTCAAGAGTGACTCTCCTTACCAGAAAACAACTCTTGCTCGTAGGACCAAAAACTGCATGTGATTCAACTCCATTTCTGACTGGGAAACAAACACTAGCTTGCCTTAGAAGAAACACATTGTGCTTTTGAGAAAAGACCACTCTTGTACTCTATGGTGTTTCCTATAGGGCCAGAACAGTGAGCTTGCTCAGAACAAAAGAACTGTGTTTCCTACACACACTGGCCATATCTAATTCAACTCTGCTTAGTAAGCTGACAAGAACAGTAGCTTCTCTTCAGTGCAGTACACTGTACCTGCCGGGAACATACGCGAGTGCTATTTGCACTGTGTATGGCAATGGGAGCACAATAGTGACTCTCCTTACAAAACAACTCTTGCTCGTAGGACCAAAAACTGCATGTGATTCAACTCCATTTCTGACTGGGAAACAAACACTAGCTCGCCTTACAAGAAACACACTCTGCTTTTGAGAAAAGACCACTCTTCTCCTCTACTGTGTTTCCTATAGGGCCAGAACAGTGAGCTTGCTCAGAACAAACGAACTGTGCTTCCTACACACACGGGCCATATCTAGTTCAACTCTGCTTAGAAAACTGACAAGAACAGTACCTTCTCTTCAGTCCAGTAAACTGTACATGCTGTGAAGAGACGCGAGTGCTATTTGCACTGTGTATGGCAATGGTAGCACAGTAGTGACTCTCCTTACCAGAAAACAACTCTTGCTCGTAGGACCAGAAACTGCATGTGATTCAACTGCATTTCTGACTGGGAAACAAACACTAGCTCACCTTACAAGAAACACACTCTGCTTTTGAGAAAAGAGCACTCTTCTACTCTACTGTGTTTCCTATAGGGCCAGAAGAGTGAGCTTGCTCAGAACAAAAGAACTGTGCTTCCTAAACACACGGGCCATATCTAGTTCAACTCTGCTTAGGAAACTGACAAGAACAGTAGCTTCTCTTCAGTCCAGTACACTGTACATGCTGGGAACAGACGCTAGTGCTATTTTCACTGTGTATGGCAATTGGAGCACAACAGTGACTCTCCTTACCAGAAAACAACTCTTGCTGGTAGGACCAGAAACTGCATATGATTCAACTCCAATTCTGACTGGGAAACAAACACTAGCTCGCCTTATGAGAAACACACTCTGCTTTTGAGAAAAGAGCACTCTTCTACTCTACTGTGTTTCCTATAGGGCCAGAACAGTGAGCTTGCTAAGAACAAAAGAACTGTGCTTCCAACACACACGGGCCATATCTAGTTCAACTCTGCTTAGGAAACTGACAAGAACAGTAGCTTCTCTTCAGTCCAGTACACTGTACTTGCTTGGAACAGACGCAAGTGCTATTTGCACTGTGTATGGCAATGGGAGTGCAAGAGTGACTCTACTTACCAGAAAACAACTCTTGCTCGTAGGACCAAAAACTGCATGTGATTCAACTCCATTTCTGAGTGGGAAACAAACACTAGCTTGCCTTAGAAGAAACACACTCTGCTTTTGAGAAAAGACCACTCTTGTACTCTACGGTGTTTCCTATAGGGCCAGAACAGTGAGCTTGCTCAGAACAAAAGAAATGTGCTTCCTACACACACTGGCCATATCTAATTCAACTCTGCTTAGTAAGCTGACAAGAACAGTAGCTTCTCTTCAGTGCAGTTCACTGTACTTGCGGGGAACAGATGCGAGTGCTATTTGCACTGTGTATGGCAATGGGAGCGCAATAGTGACTCTCCTTACCAGAAAACAACTCTTGCTCGTAGGACCATAAAATGCATGTGATTCAACTCCATTTCTCACTGGGAAACAAACACTAGCTCGCCTTACAAGAAACACACTCTGCTTTTGAGGAAAGACCACTCTTCTACTCTACTGTGTTTCCAATAGGGCCAGAACAGTGAGCTTGCTCAGAACAAAAGAACTGTGTTTCCTACACACACGGGCCATATCTAGTTCAACTCTGCTTAGGAAACTGACAAGAACAGTACCTTCTCTTCAGTCCAGTACACTGTACTTGCTGGGAACAGACGCGAGTGCTCTTTGCACTGTGTATGTCAATGGGAGCGCAATAGTGACTCTCCTTAGCAGTAAACAACTCTTGCTCGTAGGACCAAAAACTGCATGTGATTCAACTCCATTTCTGACTGGGAAACAAACACTAGCTCGCCTTACAAGAAACACACTCTGCTTTTGAGAAAAGACCACTCTTCTCCTCTACTGTGTTTCCTATAGGGCCAGAACAGTGAGCTTGCTCAGAACAAACGAACTGTGCTTCCTACACACACGGGCCATATCTAGTTCAACTCTGCTTAGGAAACTGACAAGAACAGTACCTTCTCTTCAGTCCAGTAAACTGTACATGCTGTGAACAGACGCGAGTGCTATTTGCACTGTGTATGGCAATGGTAGCACAGTAGTGACTCTCCTTACCAGAAAACAACTCTTGCTGGTAGGACCAGAAACTGCATGTGATTCAACTCCATTTCTGACTGGGAAACAAACACTATCTCACCTTACAAGAAACACACTCTGCTTTTGAGAAAAGAGCACTCTTCTACACTACTGTGTTTCCTATAGGGCCAGAACAGTGAGCTTGCTAAGAACAAAAGTACTGAGCTTCCTACACACACGGGCCATATCTAGTTCAACTCTGCTTAGGAAACTGACAAGAACAGTAGCTTCTCTTCAGTCCAGTACACTGTACATGCTGGGAACAGACGCTAGTGCTATTTTCACTGTGTATGGCAATGGGAGCGCAACAGTGACTCTCCTTACCAGAAAACAACTCTTGCTCATAGGACCAGAAACTGCATATGATTCAACTCCATTTCTGACTGGGAAACAAACATTAGCTCGCCTTATGAGAAACACACTCTGCTTTTGAGAAAAGAGCACTCTTCTACTCTACTGTGTTTCCTATAGAGCCAGAACAGTGAGCTTGCTCAGAACAAAAGAACTGTGCTTCCTACACACACGGGCCATATCTAGTTCAACTCTGCTTAGGAAACTGTCAAGAACAGTAGCTTCTCTTCAGTCCAGTACACTGTACATGCTGGGAAGAGACGCTAGTGCTATTTTCACTGTGTATGGCGATGGGAGCGCAAGAGTGACTCTCCTTACCAGAAAACAACTCTTGCTCGTAGAACCAAAAACTGCATGTGATTCAACTCCATTTCTGACTGGGAAAAAAACACTAGCTCGCCTTAGAAGAAACACACTCTGCTTTTGAGAAAAGACCACTCTTGTACTCTACGGTGTTTCCTATAGGGCCAGAACAGTGAGCTTGCTCAGAACAAAAGAACTGTGCTTCCTACACACACTGGCCAAATCTAATTCAACTCTGCTTAGTAAGCTGACAAGAACAGAAGCTTCTCTTCAGTGCAGTACACTGTACTTGCGGGGAACAGACGCGAGTGCTATTTGCACTGTGTATGGCAATGGGAGCGCAATAGTGACTCTCCTTACCAGAAAACAACTCTTGCTCGTAGGACCAGGAACTGCATGTGATTGAACTCCATTTCTGACTGGGAAAGAAACACTAGCTCGCCTTACAAGAAACACACTCTGCTTTTGAGAAAAGAGCACTCTTCTACTCTACTGTGTTTCCTCTAGGGCCAGAACAGTGAGCTTGCTCAGAACAAAAGAACTGTGCTTCCTACACACATGGGCCATATCTAGTTCAACTCTGCTTAGGAAACTGACAAGAACAGTAGCTTCTCTTCAGTCCAGTACACTGTACATGCTGGGAATAGACGCGAGTGCTATTTACACTGTGTATGGCAATGGGAGCGCAATAGTGACTCTCCTTACCAGAAAACAACTCTTGCTCGTAGGACCAGAAACTGCATGTGATTCAACGCCATTTCTGACTGGGAAACAAACACTAGCTCGCCTTACGAGAAACACACTCTGCTTTTGATAAAAGAGCACTCTTCTACTCTACTGTGTTTCCTATAGGGCCAGAACAGTGAGCTTGCTCAGAACAAAAGAACTGTGCTTCCTACCCACACGGGCCATATCTAGTTCAACTCTGCTTAGGAAACTGACAAGAACAGTAGCTTCTCTTCAGTCCAGTACACTGTACTTGCTGGGTACAGACGCCAGTGATATTTGCACTGTGCATGGAAATGGGAGCGCAATAGTGAGTCTTCTTACCAGAAAACAACTCTTGCTCGTAGGACCAGAAACTGCATGTGATTCAACTCCATTTCTGACTGGGAAACAAACACTAGCTCGCCTTATGAGAAACACACTCTGCTTTTGAGAAAAGAGCACTCTTCTACTCTACTGTGTTTCCTATAGGGCCAGAACAGTGAGCTTGCTCAGAACAAAAGAACTGTGCTTCCTACACACACGGGCCATATCTAGTTCAACTCTGCTTAAGAAACTGACAAGAACAGTAGCTTCTCTTCAGTCCAGTACACTGTAATTGAGGGGAACAAACGCGAGTGCTATTTGCACTGTGTATGGCAATGGGAGCGCAAGAGTCACTCTCCTTACCAGAAAACAACTCTTGCTCGTAGGACCAAAAACTGCATGTGATTCAACTCCATTTCTGACTGGGAAACAAACACTAGCTCGCCTTACAAGAAACACACTCTGCTTTTGAGAAAAGACCACTCTTCTACTCTATGGTGTTTCCTATAGGGCCAGAACAGTGAGCTTGCCCAGACCAAAAGAACTGTGCTTCCTACACAAACTGGCCATATCTAATTCAACTCTGCTTAGGAAACTGACAAGAACAGTAGCTTCTCTTCAGTGCAGTACACTGTACTTGCTGGGAACAGACGCGAGTGCTATTTGCACTGTCTATGGCAATGGGAGCGCAATAGTGACTCTCCTTACCAGAAAACAACTCTTGCTCATAGGACCAGAAACTGCATGTGATTCAACTCCATTTCTGACTGGGAAACAAACACTACCTCGCCTTACAAGAAACACACTCTGCTTTTGAGAAAAGACCACTCTTCTACTCTACTGTGGTTCCTATAGGGCCAGAACAGTGATCTTGCTCAGAACAAAAGAACTGTGCCTCCTACACACATGGGCCATATCTAGTTCAACTCTGCTTAGTAAACTGAAAAGAACAGTAGCTTCTCTTCAGTCCAGTACACTGTACTTGCTGGGAACAGACACGAGTGATATTTGCACTGTGAATGGCAATGGGAGCGCAGTAGTGACTATCCTTACCAGAAAACAAATCTTGCTCGTAGGACCAGAAACTGCATGTGATTCAACTCCATTTCTGACTGGGAAACAAACACTAGCTCACCTTACAAGAAACACACTCTGCTTTTGAGAAAAGACCACTCTTCTACTCTACTGTGTTTCCTATAGGGCCAGAACAGTGAGCTTGCTAAGAACAAAAGTACTGTGCTTCCTACACACACGGGCCATATCTAGTTCAACTCTGCTTAGGAAACTGACAAGAACAGTAGCTTCTCTCCAGTCCAGTACACTGTACATGCTGGGAAGAGACGCTAGTGCTATTTTCACTGTGTATGGCAATGGGAGCGCAACAGTGACTCTCCTTACCAGAAAACAACTCTTGCTCATAGGACCAGAAACTGCATATGATTCAACTCCATTTCTGACTGGGAAACAAACATTAGCTCGCCTTATGAGAAACACACTCTGCTTTTGAGAAAAGAGCACTCTTCTACTCTACTGTGTTTCCTATAGGGCCAGAACAGTGAGCTTGCTCAGAACAAAAGAACTGTGCTTCCTACACACACGGGCCATATCTAGTTCAACTCTGCTTAGGAAACTGACAAGAACAGTAGCTTCTCTTCAGTCCAGTACACTGTAATTGAGGGGAACAGACGCGAGTGCTATTTGCACTGTGTATGGCAATGGGAGCACAACAGTGACTCTCCTTACCAGAAAACAACTCTTGCTCGTAGGACCAAAAACTGCATGTGATTCAACTCCATTTCTGACTGGGAAACAAACACTAGCTTGCCTTAGAAGAAACACACTCTGCTTTTGAGAAAAGACCACTCTTGTACTCTATGGTGTTTCCTGTAGGGCCAGAACAGTGAGTTTGCTCAGAACAAAAGAACTGTGCTTCCTACACACATGGGCCATATCTAGTTCAACTCTGCTTAGGAACCTGACAAGAACAGTAGCTTATCTTCAGTCCAGTACACTGTACTTGCTGGTAACAAACGTGAGTTCTATTTGCATTGTGTATGGCAATGGGAACGCAATAGTGACTCTTCTTACCAGAAAACAACTCTTGCTCATAGGACCAGAAACTGCACGTGATTCAACTCCATTTCTGACTGGGAAACAAACACTAGCTTGCCTTACAAGAAACACACTCTGCTTTTGAGAAAAGAGCACTCTTCTACTCTACTGTGTTTCCTATAGGGCCAGAACAGTGAGCTTGCTCAGAACAAACGAACTGTGCTTCCTACACACACGGGCCATATCTAGTTCAACTCTGCTTAGGAAACTGACAAGAACAGTACCTTCTCTTCAGTCCAGTACACTGTACATGCTGGGAAAAGACGCGAGTGCTATTTGTACTGTGTAAGGCAATGGGAGAACAATAGTGACTCTCCTTACCAGAAAACAACTCTTGCTCGTAGGACCAGAAACTGCATGTGATTCAACTCCATTTCTGACTGGGAAACAAACAATAGCTCGCCTTATGAGAAACACACTCTGCTTTTGAGAAAAGAGCACTCTTCTACTCTACTGTGTTTCCTATAGGGCCAGAACAGTGAGCTTGCTCAGAACAAAAGAACTGTGCTTCCTACACACACGGGCCATATCTAGTTCAACTCTACTTAGGAAACTGACAAGAACAGTAGCTTTTCTTCAGTCCAGTACACTGTAATTGAGGGGAACAGACACGAGTGCTATTTGCACTGTGTATGGCAATGGGAGCGCAAGAATGACTCTCCTTACCAAAAAGAACTCTTGCTCGTAGGACCAAAAACTGCATGTGATTCAACTCCATTTCTGACTAGGAAACAAACACTAGCTGGCCTTAGAAGAAACACACTCTGCTTTTGAGAAAAGACCACTCTTCTACTCTATGGTGTTTCCTATAGGGCCAGAACAGTGAGCTTGCTCAGACCAAAAGAACTGTGCATCCTACACACACGGGCCATATGTAGTTCAACTCTGCTTACGAAACTCACAAGAACAGTAGCTCTCTTCAGTCCAGTACACTGTACATGCTGGGAACAGACGCGAGTGCTATTTGCACTGTGTATGGCAATGGGAGCACAATAGTGACTCTCATTACCAGAAAACAACTCTTGCTCCTAGGACCAGAAACTGCATGTGATTCAACTCCTTTTCTGACTGGGAAACGAACACTAGCTCGCCTTACGAGAAACACACTCAGCTTTTCAGAAAAGAGCACTCTTCTACTCTACTGTGTTTCCTATAGGGCCAGAACAGTGAGCTTGCTCAGAACAAAAGAACTGTGTTTCCTACACACACGGGCCATATCTAGTTCAACTCTGCTTAGGAAACTGACAAGAACAGTAGCTTCTCTTCAGTCGAGTACACTGTACTTGCTGGGAACAGACGCGAGTGCTATTTGCACTGTGTATGACAATGGGAGCACAATAGTGACTCTCCTTAGCAGTAAACAACTCTTGCTCGTAGGACCAAAAACTGCATGTGATTCAACTCCATTTCTGACTGGGAAACAAACACTAGCTCGCCTTAGAAGAAACCAACTCTGCTTTTGAGAAAAGATCACTCTTCTACTCTAGTGTGGTTCCTATAGGGCCAGAATAGTGATCTTGCTCAGAACAAAAGAACTGTGCTTCCTACACACACGGGCCATATCTAGTTCAACTCTGCTTAGGAAACTGACAAGAACAGTAGCTTCTCTTCAGTCCAGTACACTGTACTTGCTGGGAACAGACACGAGTGATATTTGCACTGTGAATGGCAAAGGGAGCGCCTTAGTGACTCTCCTTACCAGAAAACAACTCTTGATCATAGGAAAAAAAAATTCATGAGATTCAACTCCATTTCTGACTGCGAAACAAACACTAGCTCGCCTCACAAGAAACACACTCTGCTTTTGAGAAAAGAGCACTCTTCTACTCTACTGTGTTTCCTGTAGGGCCAGAACAGTGAGTTTGCTCAGAACAAAAGAACTGTGCTTCCTACACACACGGGCCATATCTAGTTCAACTCTGCTTAGGAAACTGACAAGAACAGTAGCTTATTTTCAGTCCAGTACACTGTACTTGCTGGTAACAGACGTGAGTGCTATTTGCATTGTGTGTGGAAATGGGAACGCAATAGTGACTCTTCTTACCAGAAAACAACTCTTGCTCATAGGACCAGAAACTGCATGTGATTCAACTCCATTTCTGACTGGGAAACAAACACTAGCTTGCCTTACAAGAAACACACTCTGCTTTTGAGAAAAGAGCACTCTTCTCCTCTACTGTGTTTCCTATAGGGCCAAAACAGTGAGCTTGCTCAGAACAAACGAACTGTGCTTCCTACACACACGGGCCATGTCTAGTTCAACTCTACTTAGGAAACTGACAAGAACAGTAGCTTCTCTTCAGTCCAGTACACTGTAATTGAGGGGAACAGACGCGAGTGCTATTTCCCCTGTGTATGGCAATGGGAGCGCAAGAATGACTCTCCTTACCAGAAAACAACTCTTGCTCGTAGGACCAAAAACTGCATGTGATTCAACTCCATTTCTGACTGGGAAACAAACACTAGCTCGCCTTAGAAGAAACACACTCTGCTTTTGAGAAAAGACCACTCTTCTACTCTATGGTGTTTCCTATAGGGCCAGAACAGTGAGCTTGCTCAGACCAAAAGAACTGTGCTTCTAACACACACTGGCCATATCTAATTCAACTCTGCTTAGTAAACTGACAAGAACAGTAGCTTCTCTTCAGTGCAGTACACTGTACTTGCTGGGAATAGACGCGAGTGCTATTTGCACTGTGTATTGCAATGGGAGCGCAATAGTGACTCTCCTTACCAGAAAACAACTCTTGCTCATAGGACCAGAAACTGCAAGTGATTGAACTCCATTTCTGACTGGGAAACAAACACTAGCTCGCCTTACAAGAAACACACTGTGCTTTTGAGAAAAGACCACTCTTCTACTCTACTGTGTTTCCTATAAGGCCAGAACAGTGAGCTTGCTCAGAACAAAAGAACTGTGCTTCCTACACACACGGGCCATATCTAGTTCAACTCTGCTTATGAAACTGACAAGAACAGTAGCTTCTCTTCAGTCCGGTACACTGTACAATCTGGGAACAAACGCGAGTGGTATTTGCACTGTGTATGTCAATGGGAACGCAACAGTGACTCTCCTTACCAGAAAACAACTCTTGCTCGTAGACCAGAAACTGCATGTGATTCAACTCCATTTCTGACTGGGAAACAAACACTAGCTCGCCTTACGAGAAATACACTCTGCTTTTGAGAAAAGAGCACTCTTCTACTCTACTGTGTTTCCTATAGGGCCAGAACAGAGAGCTTGCTCAGAACAAAAGAACTGTGCATCCTACACACACGGGCCATATGTAGTTCAACTCTGCTTAGGAAACAGACAAGAACAGTAGCTCTCTTCAGTCCAGTACACTGTTCATGCTGGGAACAGACGCGAGTGCTATTTGCACTGTGTATGGCAATGGGAGCGCAATAGTGATTCTCATTACCAAAAAACAACTCTTGCTCCTAGGACCAGAAACTGCATGTGATTCAACTCCATTTCTGACTGGGAAACGAACACTAGCTCGCCTTACGAGAAACACACTCAGCTTTTCAGAAAAGAGCACTCTTCTACTCTACTGTGTTTCCTATAGGGCCAGAACAGTGAGCTTGCTCAGAACAAAAGAACTGTGTTTCCTACACACACGGGCCATATCTAGTTCAACTCTGCTTAGGAAACTGACAAGAACAGTAGCTTCTCTTCAGTCCAGTACACTGTACTTGCTGGGAACAGACGCGAGTGCTATTTGCACTGTGTATGTCAATGGGAGCGCAATAGTGACTCTCCTTAGCAGTAAACAACTCTTGCTCGTAGGACCAAAAACTGCATGTGATTCAACTCCATTTCTGACTGGGAAACAAACACTAGCTCGCCTTAGAAGAAACCCACTCTGCTTTTGAGAAAAGACCACTCTTCTACTATACTGTGGTTCCTATAGGGCCAGAACAGTGATCTTGCTCAGAACAAAAGAACTGTGCTTCCTACACACACGGGCCATATCTAGTTCAACTCTGCTTAGGAAACTGACAAGAACAGTAGCTTCTCTTCAGTGCAGTACACTGTACTTGCTGGGAACAGACACGAGTGATATTTGCACTGTGAATCGCAATGGGAGCGCCTTAGTGACTCTCCTTACCAGAAAACAACTCTTGCTCATAGGACCAAAAACTGCATGAGATTCAACTCCATTTCTGACTGCGAAACAAACACTAGCTCGCCTCACAAGAAACACCCTCTGCTTTTGAGAAAAGAGCACTCTTCTACTCTACTGTGTTTCCTGTAGGGCCAGAACAGTGAGTTTGCTCAGAACAAAAGAACTGTGCTTCCTACACACACGGGCCATATCTAGTTCAACTCTGCTTACAAAACTGACAAGAACAGTAGCTTATCTTCAGTCCAGTACACTGTACTTGCTGGTAACAGACGTGAGTGCTATTTGCATTTTGTATGGCAATGGGAACGCAATAGTGACTCTTCTTACCAGAAAACAACTCTTGCTCATAGGACCAGAAACTGCATGTGATTCAACTCCATTACTGACTGGGAAACAAACACAAGCTTGCCTTACAAGAAACACACTCTGCTTTTGAGAAAAGAGCGCTCTTCTACTCTACTGTGTTTCCTATAGGGCCATAACAGTGAGCTTGCTCAGAACAAAAGAACTGTGCTTCCTATACACACGGGCCATATCTAGTTCAACTCTCCTTAGGAAACTGACAGAACAGTAGCTTCTCTTCAGTCCAGTACACTGTACTTTTGGGAACAGACGCGAGTGATCTTTGCACTGTGTAAGGCAATGGGAGCACAATAGTGACTCTCTATACCAGAAAACAACTCTTGCTCATAGGACAAAAAGCTGCATGTGATTCAACTCCATTTCTGACTGGGAAACAAACACTAGCTCGCCTTGCAAGAAACACACTCTGCTTTTGAGAAAAGAGCACTCTTCTAATCTACTGTGTTGCCTATAGGGCCAGATGAGTGAGCTGGCTCAGAACAAAAGAACTGTGCTTCCTACACACGGGCCATACCTAGTTCAACTCTGCTTAGGAAACTGACAAGAACAGAAGCTTCTCTTCAGTCCAGTACACTGTACATGCTGGGATCAGACGCTAGTGCTATTTGCACTGTGTATGGCAATGGGAGCGCAACAGTGACTCTCCTTACCTGAAAACAACTCTTGCTCGTAGGACCAGAAACTGCATATGATTCAACTCCATTTCTGACTGGGAAACAAACACTAGCTCGCCTTATGAGAAACCCACTCTGCTTTTGAGAAAAGAGCACTCTTCTACTCTACTGCGTTTCCTATAGGGCCAGAACAGTGAGCTTGCTCAGAACAAAAGAACTGTGTTTCCTACACACACGGGCCATATCTAGTTCAACTCTGCTTAGGAAACTGACAAGAACAGTAGCTTCTCTTCAGTCCAGTACACTGTACTTGCTGGGAACAGACACGAGTGCTATTTGCACTGTGTATGTCAATGGGAGCGCAATACTGACTCTCCTTACCAGTAAACAACTCTTGCTCGTAGGAATAGAAACTGCATGTGATTCAACTCCATTTCTGACTGGGAAACAATCACTAGCTCGCCTAACAAGAAACCCACTCTGCTTTTGAGAAAAGACCACTCTTCTCCTCTAATGTGTTTCCTATAGGGCCAGAACAGTGAGCTTGCTCAGAACAAACGAACTGTGCTTCCTACATACACGGACCATATGTAGTTCAACTCTGCTTAGGAAACTGACAAGAACAGTACCTTCTCTTCAGTCCAGTACACTGTACATGCTGGGAACAGATGCGAGTGCTATTTGCACTGTGTATGGCAATGGGAGTGCAATAGTAACTCTCCTTACCAGAAAACAACTCTTGCTCGTAGGACCAGAAACTGCATGTGATTCAACTCCATTTCTGACTGGGAAACAAACACTATCTCGCCTTACGAGAAACACACTCTGCTTTTGAGAAAAGAGCACTCTTCTACTCTACTGTGTTTCCTATAGGGCCAGAACAGTGAGCTTGCTCAGAACAAAAGAACTGTGCTTCCTACACACACGGGCCATATCTAGTTCAACTCTGCTTAGGAAACTGACAAGAACAGTAGCTTCTCTTCAGTCCAGTACACTGTACTTGCTGGGAACAGACCCGAGTGCTATTTGCACTGTGTGTGGCAATGGGAGCACAATAGTGACTCTCCTAACCAGAAAACAACTCTTGCTTGTAGGACCAAAAACTGCATGTGATTCAACTCCATTTCTGACTGGGAAACAAACACTAGCTCGCCTTACGAGAAACACACTCTGCTTTTCAGAAAAGAGCACTCTTCTACTCTACTGTGTTTCCTATAGGGTCAGAACAGTGAGCTTGCTCAGAACAAAAGAACTGTGCTTCCTACACACACGGGCCATATCTAGTTCAACTCTGCTTAGGAAATTGACAAGAACAGTAGCTTCTCTTCAGTCCAGTACACTGTACTTGCTGGGAACCGACGCTAGTGCTATTTGCACTGTGTATGGCAATGGGATCGCAATAGTGACTCTCCTTACCAGAAAACAACTCTTGCTCCTAGGACCAGAAACTGCATGTGATTCAACTCCATTTGTGACTAGGAAACAAACACTAGCTCGCCTTACGAGAAACACACTCTGCTTTTGAGAAAAGAGCACTCTTCTACTCTACTGTGTTTCCTATAGGGCCAGAACAGTGAGCTTGCTCAGAACAAAAGAACTGTGCTTCCTACACACACGGGCCATATCTAGTTCAACTCTAATTAGGAAACTGACAAGAACAGTAGCTTCTCTTCAGTCCAGTACACTGTAATTGAGGGGAACAGACGGGAGTGCTATTTGCACTGTGTATGGCAATGGGAGCGCTAGAATAATTCTCCTTACCAGAAAACAACTCTTGCTCGTAGGACCAAAAACTGCATGTGATTCAACTCCATTTCTGACTGGGAAACAAACACTAGCTCGCCTTAGAAGAAACACACTCTGCTTTTGAGAAAAGACCACTCTTCTCCTCTACTGTGTTTCCTATAGGGCCAGAACAGTGAGCTTGCTAAAACAAAAGAACTGTGCTTCCAACACACACGGGCCATATCTAGTTCAACTCTGCTTAGGAAACTGACAAGAACAGTAGCTTCTCTTCAGTCCAGTACACTGTACTTCTTGGAACAGACGCAAGTGCTATTTGCACTGTGTATGGCAATGGGAGTGCAAGAGTGACTCTCCTTACCAGAAAACAACTCTTGCTCGTAGGACCAAAAACTGCATGTGATTCAACTCCATTTCTGAGTGGGAAACAAACACTAGCTTGCCTTAGAAGAAACACACTCTGCTTTTGAGAAAAGACCACTCTTGTACTCTACGGTGTTTCCTATAGGGCCAGAACAGTGAGCTTGCTCAGAACAAAAGAACTGTGCTTCCTACACACACTGGCCATATCTAATTCAACTCTGCTTAGTAAGCTGACAAGAACAGTAGCTTCTCTTCAGTGCAGTACACTGTACTTGCGGGGAACAGATGCGAGTGCTATTTGCACTGTGTATGGCAATGGGAGCACAATAGTGACTCTCCTTACCAGAAAACAACTCTTGCTCGTAGGACCTAAAACTACATGTGATTCAACTCCATTTCTGAGTGGGAAACAAACACTAGCTTGCCTTAGAAGAAACCCACTCTGCTTTTGAGAAAAGACCACTCTTGTACTCTACGGTGTTTCCTATAGGGCCAGAACAGTGAGCTTGCTCAGAACAAAAGAACTGTGTTTCCTACACACACGGGCCATATCTAGTTCAACTCTGCTTAGGAAACTGACAAGAACAGTAGCTTCTCTTTAGTCCAGTACACTGTACTTGCTGGGAACAGACGCGAGTGCTATTTGCACTGTGTATGTCAATGGGAGCGCAATACTGACTCTCCTTACCAGTAAACAACTCTTGCTCGTAGGACTAGAAACTGCATGTGATTCAACTCCATTTCTGACTGGGAAACAAACACTAGCTCGCCTAACAAGAAACCCACTCTGCTTTTGAGAAAAGACCACTCTTCTCCTCTAATGTGTTTCCTATAGGGCCAGAACAGTGAGCTTGCTCAGAACAAATGAACTGTGCTTCCTACATACACGGGCCATATCTAGTTCAACTCTGATTAGGAAACTGACAAGAACAGTAGCTTCTCTTCAGTCCAGTACACTGTAATTGAGGGGAACAGACGCGAGTGCTATTTGCACTGTGTATGGCAATGGGAGTGCAATAGTAACTCTCCTTACCAGAAAACAACTCTTGCTCGTAGGACCAGAAACTGCATGTGATTCAACTCCATTTCTGAATGGTAAACAAACACTAGCTCGCCTTACGAGAAACACACTCTGCTTTTGAGAAAAGACCACTCTTCTACTCTACTGTGTTTCCTATAGTGCCAGAACAGTGAGCTTGCTCAGAACAAAAGAACTGTGCTTCCTACACACACTGGCCATATCTAATTCAACTCTGCTTAGTAAGCTCACAAGAACAGTAGCTTCTCTTCAGTGCAGTACACTGTACTTGCGGGGAACAGACGCGAGTGCTATTTGCAATGTGTATGGCAATGGGAGCGCAATAGTGACTCTCCTTACCAGAAAACAACTCTACTCGTAGGACCAGAAACTGCATGTGATTCAACTCCATTTCTGACTGGGAAACAAACACTAGCTCGCCTTACAAGAAACACACTCTGCTTTTGAGAAAAGACCACTCTTCTACTCTACTGTGTTTCCTATAGGGCCAAAACAGTGAGCTTGCTCAGAACAAAAGAACTGTGCTTCCTACACACACGGGCCATATCTAGTTCAACTCTGCTTAGGAAACTGACAAGAACAGTAGCTTCTCTTCAGTCCAGTACACTGTACATGCTGGGAACAGACGTGAGTGGTATTTGCACTGTGTATGTCAATGGTAGCGCAACAGTGACTCTCCTTACCAGAAAACAACTCTTGCTCGTAGGACCAGAAACTGCATATGATTCAACTCCATTTCTGACTGGGAAACAAACACTAGCTCACCTTACGGGAAATACACTCTGCTTTTGAGAAAAGAGCACTCTTCTACTCTACTGTGTTTCCTATAGGGCCAGAACAGTGAGCTTGCTCAGAACAAAAGAACTGTGTTTCCTACACACACGGGCCATATCTAGTTCAACTCTGCTTAGGAAACTGACAAGAACAGTAGCTTCTCTTCAGTCCATTACACTGTAGTTGCTGGGAACAGACGCGAGTGGTATTTGCACTGTGTATGTCAATGGGAGCGCAATAGTGACTCTCCTTAGCAGTAAACAACTCTTGCTCGTAAGACCAAAAACTGCATGTGATTCAACTCCATTTCTGACTGGGAAAAAAACACTAGCTCGCCTTAGAAGAAACGCACTCTGCTTTTGAGAAACGACCACTCTTCTACTCTACTGTGTTTCCTATAGGGCCAGAACAGAGAGCTTGCTCAGAACAAAAGAACTGTGCATCCTACACACACGGGCCATATGCAGTTCAACTCTGCTTAGGAAACTGACAAGAACAGTAGCTCTCTTCAGTCCAGTACACTGTACATGCTGGGAACAGACGCGAGTGCTATTTGCACTGTGTATGGCAATGGGAGCACAATAGTGATTCTCATTACCAAAAAACAACTCTTGATCCTAGGACCAGAAACTGCATGTGATTCAACTCCATTTCTGCCTGGGAAACGAACACTAGCTCGCCTTACGAGAAACACACTCAGCTTTTCAGAAAAGAGCACTCTTCTACTCTACTGTGTTTCCTATAGGGCCAGAACAGTGAGCTTGCTCAGAACAAAAGAACTGTGTTTCCTCCACACACGGGCCATATCTAGTTCAACTCTGCTTAGGAAACTGACAAGAACAGTAGCTTCTCTTCAGTCCAGTACACTGTACTTGCTGGGAACAGACGCGAGTGCTATTTGCACTGTGTATGTCAATGGGAGCGCAATAGTGACTCTCCTTAGCAGTAAACAACTCTTGCTCGTAGGACCAAAAATTGCATGTGATTGAACTCCATTTCTGACTGGGAAACAAACACTAGCTCGCCTTAGAAGAAACCCACTCTGCTTTTGAGAAAAGACCACTCTTCTACTCTACTGTGGTTCCTATAGGGCCAGAACAGTGATCTTGCTCAGAACAAAAGAACTGTGCTTCCTACACAGTGGCCATATCAAGTTCAACTCTGCTTAGGAAACTGACAAGAACAGTAGCTTCTCTTCAGTGCAGTACACTGTACTTGCTGGGAACAGACACGAGTGATATTTGCACTGTGAATCGCAATGGGAGCGCCTTAGTGACTCTCCTTACCAGAAAACAACTCTTGCTCATAGGACCAAAAACTGCATGAGATTCAACTCCATTTCTGACTGCGAAACAAACACTAGCTCGCCTCACAAGAAACACACTCTGCTTTTGAGAAAAGAGCACTCTTCTACTCTACTGTGTTTCCTGTAGGGCCAGAACAGTGAGTTTGCTCAGAACAAAAGAACTGTGCTTCCTACACACACGGGCCATATCTAGTTCAACTCTGCTTACAAAACTGACAAGAACAGTAGCTTATCTTCAGTCCAGTACACTGTACTTGCTGGTAACAGACGTGAGTGCTATTTGCATTGTGTATGGCAATGGGAACGCAATAGTGACTCTTCTTACCAGAAAACAACTCTTGCTCATACTACCAGAAACTGCACGTGATTCAACTCCATTACTGACTGGGAAACAAACACAAGCTTGCCTTAGAAGAAACACACTCTGCTTTTGAGAAAAGAGCACTCTTCTACTCTACTGTGTTTCCTATAGGGCCAGAACAGTGAGCTTGCTCAGAACAAAAGAACTGTGCTTCCAATACACACGGGCCATATCTAGTTCAACTCTCCTTAGGAAACTGACAGAACAGTAGCTTCTCTTCAGTCCAGTACACTGTACTTTTGGGAACAGACGCGAGTGATCTTTGCACTGTGTAAGGCAATGGGAGCACAATAGTGACTCTCTATACAAGAAAACAACTCTTGCTCATAGGACAAAAAGCTGCATGTGATTCAACTCCATTTTTGACTGGGAAACAAACACTAGCTCGCCTTACAAGAAACACACTCTGCTTTTGAGAAAAGAGCACTCATCTAATCTACTGTGTTGCCTATAGGGCCAGAAGAGTGAGCTGGCTCAGAACAAAAGAACTGTGCTTCCTACACACACGGGCCATACCTAGTTCAACAATGCTTAGGAAACTGACAAGAACAGTAGCTTCTCTTCAGTCCAGTACTGTACATGCTGGGAACAGACGCTAGTGCTATTTTCACTGTGTATGGCAATGGGAGCGCAACAGTGACTCTCCTTACCAGAAAACAACTCTTGCTCGTAGGACCAGAAACTGCATATGATTCAACTCCATTTCTGACTGGGAAACAAACACTAGCTCGCCTTATGAAAAACCCACTCTGCTTTTGAGAAAAGAGCACTCTTCTACTCTACTGCGTTTCCTATAGGGCCAGAACAGTGAGCTTGCTCAGAACAAAAGAACTGTGTTTCCTACACACACGGGCCATATCTAGTTCAACTCTGCTTAGGAAACTGACAAGAACAGTAGCTTCTCTTCAGTCCAGTACACTGTACTTGCTGGGAACAGACGCGAGTGCTATTTGCACTGTGTATGTCAATGGGAGCGCAATACTGACTCTCCTTACCAGTAAACAACTCTTGCTCGTAGGACTAGAAACTGCATGTGATTCAACTCCATTTCTGACTGGGAAACAAACACTAGCTCGCCTAACAAGAAACCCACTCTGCTTTTGAGAAAAGACCACTCTTCTCCTCTAATGTGTTTCCTATAGGGCCAGAACAGTGAGCTTGCTCAGAACAAATGAACTGTGCTTCCTACATACATGGGCCATATCTAGTTCAACTCTGATTAGGAAACTGACAAGAACAGTAGCTTCTCTTCAGTCCAGTACACTGTAATTGAGGGGAACAGACGCGAGTGCTATTTGCACTGTGTATGGCAATGGGAGTGCAATAGTAACTCTCCTTACCAGAAAACAACTCTTGCTCGTAGGACCAGAAACTGCATGTGATTCAACTCCATTTCTGAATGGTAAACAAACACTAGCTCGCCTTACGAGAAACACACTCTGCTTTTGAGAAAAGACCACTCTTCTACTCTACTGTGTTTCCTATAGGGCCAGAACAGTGAGCATGCTCAGAACAAAAGAACTGTGCTTCCTACACACACGGGCCATATCTAGTTGAACTCTGCTTAGGAAACTGACAAGAACAGTAGCTTCTCTTCAGTCCAGTACACTGTACTTGCTGGGAACAGACCCGAGTGCTATTTGCACTGTGTGTGGCATGGGAGCACAATAGTGACTCTCCTTACCAGAAAACAACTCTTGCTCGAAGGACCAGAAACTGCATATGATTCAAATCCATTTCTGACTGGGAAACAAACATTAGCTCGCCTTATGAGAAACACACTCTGCTTTTGAGAAAAGAGCACTCTTCTACTCTACTGAGTTTCCTATAGGGCCAGAACAGTGAGCTTGCTCAGAACAAAAGAAGTGTGCTTCCTACACACACGGGCCATATCTAGTTCAACTCTGCTTAGGAAACTGACAAGAACAGTAGCTTCTCTTCAGTCCAGTACACTGTACATGCTGGGAACAGACGCTAGTGCTATTTTCAACATGTATGGCAATGGGAGCGCAACAGTGACTCTCCTTACCAGAAAACAACTCTTGCTCGTAGGACCAGAAACTGCATATGATTCAACTCCATTTCTGACTGGGAAACAAACATTAGCTCGCCTTATGAGAAACACACTCTGCTTTTGAGAAAAGAGCACTCTTCTACTCTACTGTGTTTCCTATAGGGCCAGAACAGTGAGCTTGCTCAGAACAAAAGAACTGTGCTTCCTACACACACGGGCCATATCTAGTTCAACTCTGCTTAGGAAACTGACAAGAACAGTAGCTTCTCTTCAGTCCAGTACACTGTACTTGCTGGGAACAGACCCGAGTGCTCTTTGCACTGTGTATGGCAATGGGAGCGCAATAGTGACTCTCCTTAGCAGTAAACAACTCTTGCTCATAGGACCAAAAACTGCATGTGATTCAACTCCATTTCTGACTGGGAAACAAACACTAGCTCGCCTTACAAGAAACACACTCTGCTTTTGAGAAAAGACCACTCTTCTCCTCTACTGTGTTTCCTATAGGGCCAGAACAGTGAGCTTGCTCAGAACAAACGAACTGTGCTTCCTACACACACGGGCCATATCTAGTTCAACTCTGCTTAGGAAACTGACAAGAACAGTACCTTCTCTTCAGTCCAGTACACTGTACTTGCTGGGAACAGACGCGAGTGCTCTTTGCACTGTGTATGTCAATGGGAGCGCAATAGTGACTCTCCTTAGCAGTAAACAACTCTTGCTCGTAGGACCAAAAACTGCATGTGATTCAACTCCATTTCTGACTGGGAAACAAACACTAGCTCGCCTTACAAGAAACACACTCTGCTTTTGAGAAAAGACCACTCTTCTCCTATACTGTGTTTCCTATAGGGCCAGAACAGTGAGCTTGCTCAGAACAAATGAACTGTGCTTCCTACACACACGGGCCATATCTAGTTCAACTCTGCTTAGGAAACTGACAAGAACAGTACCTTCTCTTCAGTCCAGTAAACTGTACATGCTGTGAACAGACGCGAGTGCTATTTGCACTGTGTATGGCAATGGTAGCACAGTAGTGACTCTCCTTACCAGAAAACAACTCTTGCTCGTAGGACCAGAAACTGCATGTGATTCAACTCCATTTCTGACTGGGAAACAAACACTAGCTCACCTTACAAGAAACACACTCTGCTTTTGAGAAAAGAGCACTCTTCTACTCTACTGTGTTTCCTATAGGGCCAGAACAGTGAGCTTGCTCAGAACAAAAGAACTGTGCTTCCTAAACACACGGGCCATATCTAGTTCAACTCTGCTTAGGAAACTGACAAGAACAGTAGCTTCTCTTCAGTCCAGTACACTGTACATGCTGGGAACAGACGCTAGTGCTATTTTCACTCTGTATGGCAATGGGAGCGCAACAGTGACTCTCCTTACCAGAAAACAACTCTTGCTGGTAGGACCAGAAACTGCATATGATTCAACTCCAATTCTGACTGGGAAACAAACACTAGCTCGCCTTATGAGAAACACACTCTGCTTTTGAGAAAAGAGCACTCTTCTACTCTACTGTGTTTCCTATAGGGCCAGAACAGTGAGCTTGCTCAGAACAAAAGAACTGTGCTTCCTACACACACGGGCCATATCTAGTTCAACTCTGCTTAGGAAACTGACAAGAACAGTAGCTTCTCTTCAGTCCAGTACACTGTACATGTTTGGAACAGACGCGAGTGCTATTTGCACTGTGTTTGTCAATGCGAGCGCAATAGTGACTCTCCTTAGCAGTAAACAACTCTTGCTCGTAGGACCAAAAACTGCATGTGATTCAACTCCATTTCTGACTGGGAAAAAAACACTTGCTCGCCTTAGAAGAAACGCACTCTGCTTTTGAGAAACGACCACTCTTCTACTCTACTGTGGTTCCTATAGGGCCAGAACAGTGTGCTTGCTCAGAACAAAAGAACTGTGCTTCCTACACACACGGGCCATATCTAGTTCAACTCTGCTTAGGAAACTGACAAGAACAGTAGCTTCTCTTCAGTCCAGTACACTGTACTTGCTGGGAACAGACACGAGTGATATTTGCACTGTGAATGGCAATGGGAGCGCCTTAGTGACTCTCCTTACCAGAAAACAACTCTTGCTCATAGGACCAAAAACTGCATGAGATTCAAACCCATTTCTGACTGGGAAACAAACACTAGCTCGCCTCACAAGAAACACACTCTGCTTTTGAGAAAAGAGCACTCTTCTACTCTACTGTGTTTCCTGTAGGGCCAGAACAGTGAGTTTGCTCAGAACAAAAGAACTGTACTTCCTACACACACTGGCCATATCTAATTCAACTCTGCTTAGGAAACTGACAAGAACAGTAGCTTCTCTTCAGTCCAGTACACTGTAATTGAGGGGAACAGACGCGAGTGCTATTTGCACTGTGTATGTCAATGGAAGCGCAAGAATGACTCTCCTTACCAGAAAACAACTCTTGCTCGTAGGACCAAAAACTGCATGTGATTCAACTCCATTTCTGACTGGGAAACAAACACTAGCTTGCCTTAGAAGAAACACACTCTGCTTTTGAGAAAAGACCACTCTTCTACTCTACGGTGTTTCCTATAGGGCCAGAACAGTGAGCTTGCTCAGACCAAAAGAACTGTGCTTCCTACACACACTGGCCATATCTAATTCAACTCTGCTTAGGAAACTGACAAGAACAGTAGCTTCTCTTCAGTGCAGTACACTGTACTTGCTGGGAACAGACGCGAGTGCTATTTGCACTGTGTATGGCAATGGGAGCGCAGTAGTGACTCTCCTTACCAGAAAACAACTCTTGCTCGTAGGACCAGAAACTGCATGTGATTCAACTCCATTTCTGACTGGGAAAGAAACACTAGCTCGCCTTACAAGAAACAACTCTGCTTTTGAGAAAAGACCACTCTTCTACTCTACTGTGTTTCCTATAGGGCCAGAACAGTGAGCTTGCTCAGAACAAAGAACTGTGCTTCCTACACACATGGGCCATATCTAGTTCAACTCTGCTTAGGAAACTGACAAGAACAGTATCTTCTCTTCAGTCCAGTACACTGTACATGCTGGGAACAGACGCTAGTGCTATTTTCACTGTGTATGGCAATGGGAGCGCAATAGTGATTCTCATTACCAAAAAACAACTCTTGCTCCTAGGACCAGAAACTGCATGTGATTCAACTCCATTTCTGACTGGGAAACGAACACTAGCTCGCCTTACGAGAAACACACTCAGCTTTTCAGAAAAGAGCACCCTTCTACTGTACTGTGTTTCCTATAGGGCCAGAACAGTGAGCTTGCTCAGAACAAAAGAACTGTGTTTCCTACACACACGGGCCATATCTAGTTCAACTCTGCTTAGAAAACTGACAAGAACAGTAGCTTCTCTTCAGTCCAGTACACTGTACATGCTTGGAACAGACGCGAGTGCTATTTGCACTGTGTATGTCAATGGGAGCTCAATAGTGACTCTCCTTAGCAGTAAACAACTCTTGCTCGTAGGACCAAAAACTGCATGTGATTCAACTCCATTTCTGACTGGGAAAAAAACACTATCTCGCCTTAGAAAAAACCCACTCTGCTTTTGAGAAAAGACCACTCTTCTACTCTACTGTGGTTCCTATAGGGCCAGAACAGTGATCTTGCTCAGAACAAAAGAACTGTGCTTCCTACACACACGGGCCATATCTAGTTCAACTCTGCTTAGGAAACTGACAAGAACAGTAGCTTCTCTTCAGTCCAGTACACTGTACTTGCTGAGAACAGACGTGAGTGCTCTTTGCACTGTGTATGGCAATGGGAGCACAATAGTGACTCTTTATACCCGAAAACAACTCTTGCTCGTAGGACCAAAAGCTGCATGTGATTCAACTCCATTTCTGACTGGGAAACAAACACTAGCTCTCCTTACAAGAAACACACTCTGCTTTTGAGAAAAGAGCACTCTTCTACTCTACTGTGTTTCCTATAAGGCCAGAAGAGTGAGCTTGCTCAGAACAAAAGAATTGTGCTTCCCCCACACACGGGCCATATGTAGTTCAACTCTGCTTAGGAAACTGACAAGAACAGTAGCTTCTCTTCATTCCAGTACACTGTACTTGCTGGGAACAGACACGAGTGATATTTGCACTGTGAATGGCAATGGGAGCGCCTTAGTGACTCTCCTTACCAGAAAACAACTCTTGCTCATAGGACCAAAAACTGCATGAGATTCAAACCCATTTCTGACTGGGAAACAAACACTAGCTCGCCTCACAAGAAACACACTCTGCTTTTGAGAAAAGAGCACTCTTCTACTCTACTGTGTTTCCTGTAGGGCCAGAACAGTGAGTTTGCTCAGAACAAAAGAACTGTACTTCCTACACACACTGGCCATATCTAATTCAACTCTGCTTAGGAAACTGACAAGAACAGTAGCTTCTCTTCAGTCCAGTACACTGTAATTGAGGGGAACAGACGCGAGTTCCATTTGCACTGTGTATGGCAATGGGAGCGCAAGAATGACTCTCCTTACCAGAAAACAACTCTTGCTCGTAGGACCAAAAACTGCATGTGATTCAACTCCATTTCTGACTGGGAAACAAACACTAGCTTGCCTTAGAAGAAACACACTCTGCTTTTGAGAAAAGACCACTCTTCTACTCTACGGTGTTTCCTATAGGGCCAGAACAGTGAGCTTGCTCAGACCAAAAGAACTGTGCTTCCTACACACACTGGCCATATCTAATTCAACTCTGCTTAGGAAACTGACAAGAACAGTAGCTTCTCTTCAGTGCAGTACACTGTACTTGCTGGGAACAGACGCGAGTGCTATTTGCACTGTGTATGGCAATGGGAGCGCAGTAGTGACTCTCCTTACCAGAAAACAACTCTTGCTCGTAGGACCAGAAACTACATGTGATTCAACTCCATTTCTGACTGGGAAACAAACACTAGCTCGCCTTACAAGAAACACACTCTGCTTTTGAGAAAAGACCACTCTTCTACTCTACTGTGTTTCCTATAGGGCCAGAACAGTGAGCTTGCTCAGAACAAAGAACTGTGCTTCCTACACACATGGGCCATATCTAGTTCAACTCTGCTTAGGAAACTGACAAGAACAGTAGCTTCTCTTCAGTCCAGTACACTGTACATGCTGGGAACAGACGCTAGTGCTATTTTCACTGTGTATGGCAATGGGAGCGCAATAGTGATTCTCATTACCAAAAAACAACTCTTGCTCCTAGGACCAGAAACTGCATGTGATTCAACTCCATTTCTGACTGGGAAACGAACACTAGCTCGCCTTACGAGAAACACACTCAGCTTTTCAGAAAAGAGCACTCTTCTACTGTACTGTGTTTCCTATAGGGCCAGAACAGTGAGCTTGCTCAGAACAAAAGAACTGTGTTTCCTACACACACGGGCCATATCTAGTTCAACTCTGCTTAGAAAACTGACAAGAACAGTAGCTTCTCTTCAGTCCAGTATACTGTACTTGCTGGGAACAGACGCGAGTGCTATTTGCACTGTGTATGTCAATGGGAGCTCAATAGTGACTCTCCTTAGCAGTAAACAACTCTTGCTCGTAGGACCAAAAACTGCATGTGATTCAACTCCATTTCTGACTGGGAAACAAACACTATCTCGCCTTAGAAGAAACCCACTCTGTTTTTGAGAAAAGACCACTCTTCTACTCTACTGTGGTTCCTATAGGGCCAGAACAGTGATCTTGCTCAGAACAAAAGAACTGTGCTTCCTACACACACGGGCCATATCTAGTTCAACTCTGCTTAGGAAACTGACAAGAACAGTAGTTTCTCTTCAGTGCAGTACACTGTACTTGAAGGGAACAGACACGAGTGATATTTGCACTGTGAATCGCAATGGGAGCACCTTAGTGACTCTCCTTACCAAAAACAACTCTTGCTCATAGGACCAAAAACTGCATGAGTTTCAACTCCATTTCTGACTGCGAAACAAACACTAGCTCGCCTCACAAGAAACACACTCTGCTTTTGAGAAAAGAGCACTCTTCTACTCTACTGTGTTTCCTGTAGGGCCAGAACAGTGAGTTTGCGCAGAACAAAAGAACTGTGCTTCCTACACACACGGGCCATATCTAGTTCAACTCTGCTTACAAAACTGACAAGAACAGTAGCTTATCTTCAGTCCAGTACACTGTACTTGCTGGTAACAGATGTGAGTGCTATTTGCATTGTGTATGGCAATGGGAGCGCAATAGTGACTCTCCTAACCAGAAAACAACTCTTGCTTGTAGGACCAGAAACTGCATGTGATTCAACTCCATTTCTGACTGGGAAACAAACACTAGCTCGCCTTAGGAGAAACACACTCTGCTTTTGAGAAAAGAGCACTCTTCTACTCTACTGTGTTTCCTATAGGGCCAGAACAGTGAGCTTGCTCAGAACAAAATTACTGTGCTTCCTACACACACGGGCCATATCTAGTTCAACTCTACTTAGGAAACTGACAAGAACAGTAGCTTCTCTTCAGTCCAGTACACTGTAATTGAGGGGAACAGACGCGAGTGCTATTTGCACTGTGTATGGCAATGGGAGCGCTAGAATAATTCTCCTTACCAGAAAACAACTCTTGCTCGTAGGACCAAAAACTGCATGTGATTCAAATCCATTTCTGACTGAGAAACAAACACTAGCTTGCCTTAGAAGAAACACACTCTGCTTTTGAGAAAAGACCACTCTTCTACTCTACGGTGTTTCCTATAGGGCCAGAACAGTGAGCTTGCTCAGACCAAAAGAACTGTGCTTCCTACACACACTGGCCATATCTAATTCAACTCTGCTTAGTAAACTGACAAGAACAGAAGCTTCTCTTCAGTGCAGTACACTGTACTTGCTGGGAACAGACGCGAGTGCTATTTGCACTGTGTATGGCAATGGGAGCGCAACAGTGACTCTCCTTACCAGAAAACAACTCTTGCTCGTAGGACCAGAAACTGCATATGATTCAACTCCATTTCTGACTGGGAAACAAACACTAGCTTGCCTTAGAAGAAACACACTGTGCTTTTGAGTAAAGACCACTCTTGTACTCTACGGTGTTTCCTATAGGGCCAGAACAGTGAGCTTGCTCAGAACAAAAGAACTGTGTTTCCTACACACACTGGCCATATCTAATTCAACTCTGCTTAGTAAGCTGACAAGAACAGTAGCTTCTCTTCAGTGCAGTACACTGTACCTGCTGGGAACAGACGCGAGTGCTATTTGCACTGTGTATGGCAATGGGAGCGCAATAGTGACTCTCCTTACCAGAAAACAACTCTTGCTCGTAGGACCAGAAACTGCATGTGATTGAACTCCATTTCTGACTGGGAAACAAACACTAGCTCGCCTTACAAGAAACACACTCTGCTTTTGAGGAAAGACCACTCTTCTTCTCTACTGTGTTTCCTATAGGGCCAGAACAGTGAGCTTGCTCAGAACAAAAGAACTGTGTTTCCTACACACACTGGCCATATCTAATTCAACTCTGCTTAGTAAGCTGACAAGAACAGTAGCTTCTCTTCAGTGCAGTACACTGTACCTGCTGGGAACAGACGCGAGTGCTATTTGCACTGTGTATGGCAATGGGAGCGCAATAGTGACTCTCCTTACCAGAAAACAACTCTTGCTCGTAGGACCAGAAACTGCATGTGATTGAACTCCATTTCTGACTGGGAAACAAACACTAGCTCGCCTTACAAGAAACACACTCTGCTTTTGAGGAAAGACCACTCTTCTTCTCTACTGTGTTTCCTATAGGGCCAGAACAGTGAGCTTGCTCAGAACAAAAGAACTGTGTTTCCTACACACACTGGCCATATCTAATTCAACTCTGCTTAGTAAGCTGACAAGAACAGTAGCTTCTCTTCAGTGCAGTACACTGTACCTGCTGGGAACAGACGCGAGTGCTATTTGCACTGTGTATGGCAATGGGAGCGCAATAGTGACTCTCCTTACCAGAAAACAACTCTTGCTCGTAGGACCAGAAACTGCATGTGATTGAACTCCATTTCTGACTGGGAAACAAACACTAGCTCGCCTTACAAGAAACACACTCTGCTTTTGAGGAAAGACCACTCTTCTTCTCTACTGTGTTTCCTATAGGGCCAGAACAGTGAGCTTGCTCAGAACAAAAGAACTGTGTTTCCTACACACACGGGCCATATCTAGTTCAACTCTGCTTAGGAAACTGACAAGAACACTACCTTCTCTTCAGTCCAGTACACTGTACTTGCTGGGAACAGACGCGAGTGCTCTTTGCACTGTGTATGTCAATGGGAGCGCAATAGTGACTCTCCTTAGCAGTAAACAACTCTTGCTCGTAAGACCAAAAACTGCATGTGATTCAACTCCATTTCTGACTGGGAAACAAACACTAGCTCGCCTTACAAGAAACACACTCTGCTTTTGAGAAAAGACCACTCTTCTCCTCTACTGTGTTTCCTATAGGGCCAGAACAGTGAGCTTGCTCAGAACAAACGAACTGTGCTTCCTACACACACGGGCCATATCTAGTTCAACTCTGCTTAGGAAACTGACAAGAACAGTACCTTCTCTTCAGTCCAGTAAACTGTACATGCTGTGAACAGACGCGAGTGCTATTTGCACTGTGTATGGCAATGGGAGTGCAAGAGTAACTCTCCTTACCAGAAAACAACTCTTGCTCGTAGGACCAAAAACTGCATGTGATTCAACTCCATTTCTGACTGGGAAACAAACACTAGCTTGCCTTAGAAGAAACACACTCTGCTTTTGAGAAAAGACCACTCTTGTACTCTACGGTGTTTCCTATAGGGCCAGAACAGTGAGCTTGCTCAGAACAAAAGAACTGTGCTTCCTACACACACTGGCCATATCTAATTCAACTCTGCTTAGGAAACTGACAAGAACAGTAGCTTCTCTTCAGTCCAGTACACTGTACATGCTGGGAACAGACGCTAGTGCTATTTTCACTGTGTATGGCAATGGGAGCGCAACAGTGACTCTCCTTACCAGAAAACAACTCTTGCTGGTAGGACCAGAAACTGCATATGATTCAACTCCAATTCTGACTGGGAAACAAACACTAGCTCGCCTTATGAGAAACACACTCTGCTTTTGAGAAAAGAGCACTCTTCTACTCTACTGTGTTTCCTATAGGGCCAGAACAGTGAGCTTGCTCAGAACAAAAGAACTGTGCTTCCTACACACACGGGCCATATCTAGTTCAACTCTGCTTAGGAAACTGACAAGAACAGTAGCTTCTCTTCAGTCCAGTACACTGTACATGCTTGGAACAGACGCGAGTGCTATTTGCACTGTGTATGTCAATGCGAGCGCAATAGGGACTCTCCTTAGCAGTAAACAACTCTTGCTCATAGGACCAAAAACTGCATGTGATTCAACTCCATTTCTGACTGGGAAAAAAACACTTGCTCGCCTTAGAAGAAACGCACTCTGCTTTTGAGAAACGACCACTCTTCTACTCTACTGTGGTTCCTATAGGGCCAGAACAGTGTGCTTGCTCAGAACAAAAGAACTGTGCTTCCTACACACACGGGCCATATCTAGTTCAACTCTGCTTAGGAAACTGACAAGAACAGTAGCTTCTCTTCAGTCCAGTACACTGTACTTGCTGGGAACAGACGTGAGTGCTCTTTGCACTGTGTAAGGCAATGGGAGCACAATAGTGACTCTTTATACCCGAAAACAACTCTTGCTCGTAGGACCAAAAGCTGCATGTGATTCAACTCCATTTCTGACTGGGAAACAAACACTAGCTCTCCTTACAAGAAACACACTCTGCTTTTGAGAAAAGAGCACTCTTCTACTCTACTGTGTTTCCTATAAGGCCAGAAGAGTGAGCTTGCTCAGAACAAAAGAATTGTGCTTCCCACACACACGGGCCATATGTAGTTCAACTCTGCTTAGGAAACTGACAAGAACAGTAGCTTCTCTTCATTCCAGTACACTGTACTTGCTGGGAACAGACACGAGTGATATTTGCACTGTGAATGGCAATGGGAGCGCCTTAGTGACTCTCCTTACCAGAAAACAACTCTTGCTCATAGGACCAAAAACTGCATGAGATTCAAACCCATTTCTGACTGGGAAACAAACACTAGCTCGCCTCACAAGAAACACACTCTGCTTTTGAGAAAAGAGCACTCTTCTACTCTACTGTGTTTCCTGTAGGGCCAGAACAGTGAGTTTGCTCAGAACAAAAGAACTGTACTTCCTACACACACTGGCCATATCTAATTCAACTCTGCTTAGGAAACTGACAAGAACAGTAGCTTCTCTTCACTCCAGTACACTGTAATTGAGGGGAACAGACGCGAGTGCTATTTGCACTGTGTATGGCAATGGGAGCGCAAGAATGACTCTCCTTACCAGAAAACAACTCTTGCTCGTAGGACCAAAAACTGCATGTGATTCAACTCCATTTCTGACTGGGAAACAAACACTAGCTTGCCTTAGAAGAAACACACTCTGCTTTTGAGAAAAGACCACTCTTCTACTCTACGGTGTTTCCTATAGGGCCAGAACAGTGAGCTTGCTCAGACCAAAAGAACTGTGCTTCCTACACACACTGGCCATATCTAATTCAACTCTGCTTAGGAAACTGACAAGAACAGTAGCTTCTCTTCAGTGCAGTACACTGTACTTGCTGGGAACAGAAGCGAGTGCTATTTGCACTGTGTATGGCAATGGGAGCGCAGTAGTGACTCTCCTTACCAGAAAACAACTCTTGCTCGTAGGACCAGAAACTGCATGTGATTCAACTCCATTTCTGACTGGGAAAGAAACACTAGCTCGCCTTACAAGAAACACACTCTGCTTTTGAGAAAAGAGCACTCTTCTACTCTACTGTGTTTCCTATAGGGCCAGAACAGTGAGCTTGCTCAGAACAAAGAACTGTGCTTCCTACACACATGGGCCATATCTAGTTCAACTCTGCTTAGGAAACTGACAAGAACAGTAGCTTCTCTTCAGTCCAGTACACTGTACATGCTGGGAACAGACGCTAGTGCTATTTTCACTGAGTATGGCAATGGGAGCGCAATAGTGATTCTCATTACCAAAAAACAACTCTTGCTCCTAGGACCAGAAACTGCATGTGATTCAACTCCATTTCTGACTGGGAAACGAACACTAGCTCGCCTTACGAGAAACACACTCAGCTTTTCAGAAAAGAGCACTCTTCTACTGTACTGTGTTTCCTATAGGGCCAGAACAGTGAGCTTGCTCAGAACAAAAGAACTGTGTTTCCTACACACACGGGCCATATCTAGTTCAACTCTGCTTAGAAAACTGACAAGAACAGTAGCTTCTCTTCAGTCCAGTACACTGTACTTGCTGGGAACAGATGCGAGTGCCTTTTGCACTGTGTATGTCAATGGGAGCGCAATAGTGACTCTCCTTAGCTGTAAACAACTCTTGCTCGTAGGACCAAAAACTGCATGTGATTCAACTCCATTTCTGACTGGGAAACAAACACTATCTCGCCTTAGAAGAAACCCACTCTGCTTTTGAGAAAAGACCACTCTTCTACTCTACTGTGGTTCCTATAGGGCCAGAACAGTGATCTTGCTCAGAACAAAAGAACTGTGCTTCCTACACACACGGGCCATATCTAGTTCAACTCTGCTTAGGAAACTGACAAGAACAGTAGCTTCTCTTCAGTGCAGTACACTGTACTTGAAGGGAACAGACACGAGTGATATTTGCACTGTGAATCGCAATGGGAGCACCTTAGTGACTCTCCTTACCAAAAACAACTCTTGCTCATAGGACCAAAAACTGCATGAGTTTCAACTCCATTTCTGACTGCGAAACAAACACTAGCTCGCCTCACAAGAAACACACTCTGCTTTTGAGAAAAGAGCACTCTTCTACTCTACTGTGGTTCCTGTAGGGCCAGAACAGTGAGTTTGCGCAGAACAAAAGAACTGTGCTTCCTACACACACGGGCCATATGTAGTTCAACTCTGCTTACAAAACTGACAAGAACAGTAGCTTATCTTCAGTCCAGTACACTGTACTTGCTGGTAACAGACGTGAGTGCTATTTGCATTGTGTATGGCAATGGGAGCGCAATAGTGACTCTCCTAACCAGAAAACAACTCTTGCTTGTAGGACCAAAAACTGCATGTGATTCAACTCCATTTCTGAGTGGGAAACAAACACTAGCTCGCCTTACGAGAAACACACTCTGCTTTTGAGAAAAGAGCACTCTTCTACTCTACTGTGTTTCCTATAGGGCCAGAGCAGTGAGCTTGCTCAGAACAAAATTACTGTGCTTCCTACACACACGGGCCATATCTAGTTCAACTCTACTTAGGAAACTGACAAGAACAGTAGCTTCTCTTCAGTCCAGTACACTGTAATTGAGGGGAACAGACGCGAGTGCTATTTGCACTGTGTATGGCAATGGGAGCGCTAGAATAATTCTCCTTACCAGAAAACAACTCTTGCTCGTAGGACCAAAAACTGCATGTGATTCAAATCCATTTCTGACTGAGAAACAAACACTAGCTCGCCTTAGAAGAAACACACTCTGCTTTTGAGAAAAGACCACTCTTCTACTCTACGGTGTTTCCTATAGGGCCAGAACAGTGAGCTTGCTCAGACCAAAAGAACTGTGCTTCCTACACACACTGGCCATATCTAATTCAACTCTGCTTAGTAAACTGACAAGAACAGTAGCTTCTCTTCAGTGCAGTACACTGTACTTGCTGGGAACAGACGCGAGTGCTATTTGCACTGTGTATGGCAATGGGAGCGCAGTAGTGACTCTCCTTACCAGAAAACAACTCTTGCTAGTAGGACCAGAAACTGCATATGATTCAACTCCATTTCTGACTGGGAAACAAACATTAGCTCGCCTTATGAGAAACACACTCTGCTTTTGAGAAAAGAGCACTCGTCTACTCTACTGTGTTTCCTACAGGGCCAGAACAGTGAGCTTGCTCAGAACAAAAGAACTGTGCTTCCTACACACACGGGCCATATCTAGTTCAACTCTGCTTAGGAAACTGACAAGAACAGTAGCTTCTCTTCAGTCCAGTACACTGTACATGCTGGGAACAGACGCTAGTGCTATTTTCACCGTGTATGACAATGGGAGCGCAACAGTGACTCTCCTTACCAGAAAACAACTCTTGCTCGTAGGACCAGAAACTGCATATGATTCAACTCCATTTCTGACTGGGAAACAAACATTAGCTCACCTTATGAGAAACACACTCGGCTTTTGAGAAAAGAGCACTCTTCTACTCTACTGTGTTTCCTATAGGGCCAGAACAGTGAGCTTGCTCTGAACAAAAGAACTGTGCTTCCTACACACACGGGCCATATCTAGTTCAACTCTGCTTAGGAAACTGACAAGAACAGTAGCTTCTCTTCAGTCCAGTACACTGTAATTGAGGGGAACGGACGCGAGTGCTATTTGCACTGTGTATGGCAATGGGAGCTCAAGAGTGACTCTCCTTACCAGAAAACAACTCTTGCTCGTAGGACCAAAAACTGCATGTGATTCAACTCCATTTCTGACTGGGAAACAAACACTATCTTGCCTTAGAAGAAACACACTGTGCTTTTGAGAAAAGACCACTCTTGTACTCTACGGTGTTTCCTATAGGGCCAGAACAGTGAGCTTGCTCAGAACAAAAGAACTGTGTTTCCTACACACACTGGCCATATCTAATTCAACTCTGCTTAGTAAGCTGACAAGAACAGTAGCTTCTCTTCAGTGCAGTACACTGTACCTGCTGGGAACAGACGCGAGTGCTATTTGCACTGTGTATGGCAATGGGAGCGCAATAGTGACTCTCCTTACCAGAAAACAACTCTTGCTCGTAGGACCAGAAACTGCATGTGATTGAACTCCATTTCTGACTGGGAAACAAACACTAGCTCGCCTTACAAGAAACACACTCTGCTTTTGAGGAAAGACCACTCTTCTTCTCTACTGTGTTTCCTATAGGGCCAGAACAGTGAGCTTGCTCACAACAAAAGAACTGTGTTTCCTACACACACGGGCCATATCTAGTTCAACTCTGCTTAGGAAACTGACAAGAACACTACCTTCTCTTCAGTCCAGTACACTGTACTTGCTGGGAACAGACGCGAGTGCTCTTTGCACTGTGTATGTCAATGGGAGCGCAATAGTGACTCTCCTTAGCAGTAAACAACTCTTGCTCGTGGACCAAAAACTGCATGTGATTCAACTCCATTTCTGACTGGGAAACAAACACTAGCTCGCCTTACAAGAAACACACTCTGCTTTTGAGAAAAGACCACTCTTCTCCTCTACTGTGTTTCCTATAGGGCCAGAACAGTGAGCTTGCTCAGAACAAACGAACTGTGCTTCCTACACACACGGGCCATATCTAGTTCAACTCTGCTTAGGAAACTGACAAGAACAGTACCTTCTCTTCAGTCCAGTAAACTGTACATGCTGTGAACAGACGCGAGTGCTATTTGCACTGTGTATGGCAATGGTAGCACAGTAGTGACTCTCCTTACCAGAAAACAACTCTTGCTCGTAGGACCAGAAACTACATGTGATTCAACTCCATTTCTGACTGGGAAACAAACACTAGCTCACCTTACAAGAAACACACTCTGCTTTTGAGAAAAGAGCACTCTTCTACTCTACTGTGTTTCCTATAGGGCCAAAACAGTGAGCTTGCTCAGAACAAAAGAACTGTGCTTCCTAAACACACGGGCCATATCTAGTTCAACTCTGCTTAGGAAACTGACAAGAACAGTAGCTTCTCTTCAGTCCAGTACACTGTACATGCTGGGAACAGACGCTAGTGCTATTTTTACTGTGTATGGCAATGGGAGCACAACAGTGACTCTCCTTACCAGAAAACAACTCTTGCTGGTAGTACCAGAAACTGCATATGATTCAACTCCAATTCTGACTGGGAAACAAACACTAGCTCGCCTTATGAGAAACACACTCTGCTTTTGAGAAAAGAGCACTCTTCTACTCTACTGTGTTTCCTATAGGGCCAGAACAGTGAGCTTGCTCAGAACAAAAGAACTGTGCTTCCTACACACACGGGCCATATCTAGTTCAACTCTGCTTAGGAAACTGACAAGAACAGTAGCTTCTCTTCAGTCCAGTACACTGTACTTGCTTGGAACAGACGCGAGTGCTATTTGCACTGTGTATGGCAATGGTAGCACAGTAGTGACTCTCCTTACCAGAAAACAACTCTTGCTCGTAGGACCAAAAACTGCATGTGATTCAACTCCATTTCTGACTGGGAAACAAACACTAGCTTGCCTTAGAAGAAACACACTGTGCTTTTGAGTAAAGACCACTCTTGTACTCTACGGTGTTTCCTATAGGGCCAGAACAGTGAGCTTGCTCAGAACAAAAGAACTGTGTTTCCTAGACACACTGGCCATATCTAATTCAACTCTGCTTAGTAAGCTGACAAGAACAGTAGCTTCTCTTCAGTGCAGTACACTGTACCTGCTGGGAACAGACGCGAGTGCTATTTGCACTGTGTATGGCAATGGGAGCGCAATAGTGACTCTCCTTACCAGAAAACAACTCTTGCTCGTAGGACCAGAAACTGCATGTGATTGAACTCCATTTCTGACTGGGAAACAAACACTAGCTCGCCTTACAAGAAACACACTCTGCTTTTGAGGAAAGACCACTCTTCTTCTCTACTGTGTTTCCTATAGGGCCAGAACAGTGAGCTTGCTCAGAACAAAAGAACTGTGCTTCCTACACACACGGGCCATATCTAGTTCAACTCTGCTTAGGAAACTGACAAGAACACTACCTTCTCTTCAGTCCAGTACACAGTACTTGCTGGGAACAGACGCGAGTGCTCTTTGCACTGTGTATGGCAATGGGAGCGCAATAGTGACTCTCCTTAGCAGTAAACAACTCTTGCTCGTAGGACCAAAAACTGCATGTGATTCAACTCCATTTCTGACTGGGAAACAAACACTAGCTCGCCTTACAAGAAACACACTATGCTTTTGAGAAAAGACCACTCTTCTCCTCTACTGTGTTTCCTATAGGGCCAGAACAGTGAGCTTGGTCAGAACAAAGGAACTGTGCTTCCTACACACACGGGCCATATCTAGTTCAACTCTGCTTAGGAAACTGACAAGAACAGTACCTTCTCTTCAGTCCAGTAAACTGTACATGCTGTGAACAGACGCGAGTGCTATTTGCACTGTGTATGGCAATGGTAGCACAGTAGTGACTCTCCTTACCAGAAAACAACTCTTGCTCGTAGGACCAGAAACTGCATGTGATTCAACTCCATTTCTGACTGGGAAACAAACACTAGCTCACCTTACAAGAAACACACTCTGCTTTTGAGAAAAGAGCACTCTTCTACTCTACTGTGTTTCCTGTAGGGCCAAAACAGTGAGCTTGCTCAGAACAAAAGAACTGTGCTTCCTAAACACACGGGCCATATCTAGTTCAACTCTGCTTAGGAAACTGACAAGAACAGTACCTTCTCTTCAGTCCAGTACACTGTACATGCTGGGAACAGACGCTAGTGCTATTTTTACTGTGTATGGCAATGGGAGCACAACAGTGACTCTCCTTACCAGAAAACAACTCTTGCTGGTAGTACCAGAAACTGCATATGATTCAACTCCAATTCTGACTGGGAAACAAACACTAGCTCGCCTTATTAGAAACACACTCTGCTTTTGAGAAAAGAGCACTCTTCTACTCTACTGTGTTTCCTATAGGGCCAGAACAGTGAGCTTGCTCAGAACAAAAGAACTGTGCTTCCTACACACACGGGCCATATCTAGTTCAACTCTGCTTATGAAACTGACAAGAACAGTAGCTTCTCTTCAGTCCAGTACACTGTACTTGCTTGGAACAGACGCGAGTGCTATTTGCACTGTGTATGGCAATGGGAGTGCAAGAGTGACTCTCCTTACCAGAAAACAACTCTTGCTCGTAGGACCAAAAACTGCATGTGATTCAACTCCATTTCTGAGTGGGAAACAAACTCTAGCTTGCCTTAGAAGAAACACACTCTGCTTTTGAGAAAAGACCACTCTTGTACTCTACGGTGTTTCCTATAGGGCCAGAACAGTGAGCTTGCTCAGAACAAAAGAACTGTGCTTCCTACACACACTGGCCATATCTAATTCAACTCTGCTTAGTAAGCTGACAAGAACAGTAGCTTCTCTTCAGTGCAGTACACTGTACTTGCGGGGAACAGACGCGAGTGCTATTTGCAATGTGTATGGCAATGGGAGCACAATAGTGACTCTTTATACCAGAAAACAACTCTTGCTCGTAGGACCAAAAGCTGCATGTGATTCAACTCCATTTCTGACTGGGAAACAAACACTAGCTCTCCTTACAAGAAACACACTCTGCTTTTGAGAAAAGAGCACTCTTCTACTCTACTGTGTTTCCTATAAGGCCATAAGAGTGAGCTTGCTCAGAACAAAAGAATTGTGCTTCCCCCACACACGGGCCATATGTAGTTCCACTCTGCTTAGGAAACTGACAAGAACAGTAGCTTCTCTTCAGTCCAGTACACTGTACTTGCTGGTAACAGACGCGAGTGCTATTTGCACTGTGTATGTCAATGGGAGCGCAATAGTGACTCTCCTTAGCAGTAAACAACTCTTGCTCGTAGGACCAAAAACTGCATGTGATTCAACTCCATTTCTGACTGGGAAAAAAACACTAGCTCGCCTTAGAAGAAACGCACTCTGCTTTTGAGAAACGACCACTCTTCTACTCTACTGTGGTTCCTATAAGGCCAGAACAGTGTGCTTGCTCAGAACAAAAGAACTGTGCTTCCTACACACACGGGCCATATCTAGTTCAACTCTGCTTAGGAAACTGACAAGAACAGTAGCTTCTCTTCAGTCCAGTACACTGTACTTGCTGGGAACAGAGGTGAGTGCTCTTTGCACTGTGTATGGCAATGGGAGCACAATAGTGACTCTTTATACCAGAAAACAACTCTTGCTCGTAGGACCAAAAGCTGCATGTGATTCAACTCCATTTCTGACTGGGAAACAAACACTAGCTCTCCTTACAAGAAACACACTCTGCTTTTGAGAAAAGAGCACTCTTCTACTCTACTGTGTTTCCTATAGGGCCAGAACAGTGAGCTTGCTCAGAACAAAAGAACTGTGCTTCCTACACACACGGGCCATATCTAGTTCAACTCTGCTTATGAAACTGACAAGAACAGTAGCTTCTCTTCAGTCCAGTACACTGTACTTGCTTGGAACAGACGCGAGTGCTATTTGCACTGTGTATGGCAATGGGAGTGCAAGAGTGACTCTCCTTACCAGAAAACAACTCTTGCTCGTAGGACCAAAAACTGCATGTGATTCAACTCCATTTCTGAGTGGGAAACAAACTCTAGCTTGCCTTAGAAGAAACACACTCTGCTTTTGAGAAAAGACCACTCTTGTACTCTACGGTGTTTCCTATAGGGCCAGAACAGTGAGCTTGCTCAGAACAAAAGAACTGTGCTTCCTACACACACTGGCCATATCTAATTCAACTCTGCTTAGTAAGCTGACAAGAACAGTAGCTTCTCTTCAGTGCAGTACACTGTACTTGCGGGGAACAGACGCGAGTGCTATTTGCAATGTGTATGGCAATGGGAGCACAATAGTGACTCTTTATACCAGAAAACAACTCTTGCTCGTAGGACCAAAAGCTGCATGTGATTCAACTCCATTTCTGACTGGGAAACAAACACTAGCTCTCCTTACAAGAAACACACTCTGCTTTTGAGAAAAGAGCACTCTTCTACTCTACTGTGTTTCCTATAAGGCCATAAGAGTGAGCTTGCTCAGAACAAAAGAATTGTGCTTCCCCCACACACGGGCCATATGTAGTTCCACTCTGCTTAGGAAACTGACAAGAACAGTAGCTTCTCTTCAGTCCAGTACACTGTACTTGCTGGTAACAGACGCGAGTGCTATTTGCACTGTGTATGTCAATGGGAGCGCAATAGTGACTCTCCTTAGCAGTAAACAACTCTTGCTCGTAGGACCAAAAACTGCATGTGATTCAACTCCATTTCTGACTGGGAAAAAAACACTAGCTCGCCTTAGAAGAAACGCACTCTGCTTTTGAGAAACGACCACTCTTCTACTCTACTGTGGTTCCTATAAGGCCAGAACAGTGTGCTTGCTCAGAACAAAAGAACTGTGCTTCCTACACACACGGGCCATATCTAGTTCAACTCTGCTTAGGAAACTGACAAGAACAGTAGCTTCTCTTCAGTCCAGTACACTGTACTTGCTGGGAACAGAGGTGAGTGCTCTTTGCACTGTGTATGGCAATGGGAGCACAATAGTGACTCTTTATACCAGAAAACAACTCTTGCTCGTAGGACCAAAAGCTGCATGTGATTCAACTCCATTTCTGACTGGGAAACAAACACTAGCTCTCCTTACAAGAAACACACTCTGCTTTTGAGAAAAGAGCACTCTTCTACTCTACTGTGTTTCCTATAAGGCCAGAAGAGTGAGCTTGCTCAGAACAAAAGAATTGTGCTTCCCCCACACACGGGCCATATGTAGTTCAACTCTGCTTAGGAAACTGACAAGACAGTAGCTTCTCTTCATTCCAGTACACTATACTTGCTGGGAACAGACACGAGTGATATTTGCACTGTGAATGGCAATTGGAGCGCCTTAGTGACTCTCCTTACCAGAAAACATCTCTTGCTCATAGGACCAAAAACTGCATGAGATTCAAACCCATTTCTGACTGGGAAACAAACAATAGCTCGCCTCACAAGAAACACACTCTGCTTTTGAGAAAAGAGCACTCTTCTACTCTACTGTGTTTCCTGTAGGGCCAGAACAGTGAGTTTGCTCAGAACAAAAGAACTGTACTTCCTAAACACACTGGACATATCTAATTCAACTCTGCTTAGGAAACTGACAAGAACAGTAGCTTCTCTTCACTCCAGTACACTGTAATTGAGGGGAACAGACGCGAGTGCTATTTGCACTGTGTATGGCAATGGGAGTGCAAGAATGACTCTCCTTACCAGAAAACAACTCTTGCTCGTAGGACCAAAATCTGCATGTGATTCAACTCCATTTCTGACTGGGAAACAAACACTAGCTTGCCTTAGAAGAAACACACTCTGCTTTTGAGAAAAGACCACTCTTCTACTCCACGGTGTTTCCTATAGGGCTAGAACAGTGAGCTTGCTCAGACCAAAAGAACTGTGCTTCCTACACACACTGGCAATATCTAATTCAACTCTGCTTAGGAAACTGACAAGAACAGTAGCTTCTCTTCAGTGCAGTACACTGTACTTGCTGGGAACAGACGCGAGTGCTATTTGCACTGTGTATGGCAATGGGAGCGCAGTAGTGACTCTCCTTACCAGAAAACAACTCTTGCTCGTAGGACCAGAAACTGCATGTGATTCAACTCCATTTCTGACTGGGAAAGAAACACTAGCTCGCCTTACAAGAAACACACTCTGCTTTTGAGAAAAGACCACTCTTCTACTCTACTGTGTTTCCTATAGGGCCAGAACAGTGAGCTTGCTCAGAACAAAGAACTGTGCTTCCTACACACATGGGCCATATCTAGTTCAACTCTGCTTAGGAAACTGACAAGAACAGTATCTTCTCTTCAGTCCAGTACACTGTACATGCTGGGAACAGACGCTAGTGCTATTTTCACTGTGTATGGCAATGGGAGCGCAATAGTGACTCTCCTTACCAGAAAACAACTCTTGCTTGTAGGACCAGAAACTGCATATGATTCAACTCCATTTCTGACTGGGAAACAAACACTAGCTCGCCTTATGAGAAACACACTCTGCTTTTGAGAAAAGAGCACTCTTCTACTCTACTGTGTTTCCTATAGGGCCAGAACAGTGAGCTTGCTCAGAACTAAAGAACTGTGCTTCCCACACACGGGACATATCTTGTTCAACTCTGCTTAGGAAAATGACAAAAACAGTAGCTTCTCTTCAGTCAAGTACACTGTACTTGCTGGGAACAGACGTGAATTCTATTTGCACTGTTTATGGCAGTGGGAGCGCAATAGTGTCTCTCCTTACCAGAAAACAACTCTTGCTCGTAGGACCAGAAACTGCATGTGATTCAACTCCATTTATGACTGGGAAACAAACACTAGCTAGCCTTAAAAGAAACACACTCTGCTTTTGAGAAAAGAGGACAATTCTAATCTACTGTGTTTCCTAAAGGGCCAGAACAGTGAACTTGCTCAGAACAAAAGAACTGTGCTTCCTACATACACGGGCCATATCTAGTTCAACTCTCCTTAGGAAACTGACAGAACAGTAGCTTCTCTTCAGTCCAGTACACTGTACTTGCTGGGAACAGACGCCAGTGCTCTTTGCACTGTGTATGGCAATGGGAGCACAATAGTGACTCTCCTTACCAGAAATCAGCTCTTGCTCGTAGGACCAGGAACTGCATGTTATTCAATTACATTTCTGACTGGGAAACAAACACTAGCTCGCCTTGCAAGGAAAACACTCTGCTTTTGAGAAAGGAGCACTCTTCTACTCTACTGTGTTTCCTATAGGGCCAGTAGAGTGAGCTTACTCAGAACAAAAGAACTGTGCTTCATACACACACGGGTCATATCTAGTTCAACTCTGCTTAGGAAACTGAGAATAGTAGCTTCCTTTCAGTCCAGTACACTGTACTTGCTGGGAAAAGACGTGTGTGCTATTTGCACTGTGTATGGCAATGGGAGCGCAATAGTGACTCTCCTTACCAGAAAACAACTCTTGCTCATAGGACCAAAAACTGCATGAGATTCAACTCCATTTCGGACTGGGAAACAAACACAAGCTCGCCTCACAAGAAACACACTCTGCTTTTGAGAAAAGAGCACTCTTCTACTCTACTGTGTTTCCTATAGGGCCAGAACAGTGAGCTTGCTCAGAACAAAAGAACTGTGATTCCTACACACACGGGCCATATCTAGATCAACTCTGCTTAGGAAACTGACAAGAACAGTAGCTTCTCTTCAGTCCAGTAGACTGTACTTCCTGGGAACAGACGCGAGTGCTATTTGCACTGTGTATGGGAATGGGAGCGCAATAGTGACTCTTCTTACCAGAAAACAACTCTTGCTCGTAGGACTAGAAACTGCATGTGATTCAACAACATTTCTGACTGGGAAACAAACACTAGCTCTCCTTACAAGAAACACACTCTGCTTTTGAGAAAAGAGCACTCTTCTACTCTACTGTGTTTCCTATAGGGCCAGGACAGTGAGCTTGCTCAGAACAAAAGAACTGTGCTTCCTATACACGGGCCATATCTAGTTCAACTCTCTTTAGAAACTGACAGAACAGTAGCTTCTCTTCAGTCCAGTACACTGTACTTGCTGGGAACAGACACGAGTGATATTTGCACTGTGTATGGAAATGGGAGCTCAAGAGTGACTCTCCTTACCAGAAAACAACTCTTGCTCGTAGGACCAAAAACTGCATGTGATTCAACTCCATTTCTGACTGGAAAACAAACACTAGCTCGCCTCACAAGAAACACACTCTGCTTTTGAGAAAAGACCACTCTTGTACTCTACGGTGTTTCCTGTTGGGCCAGAACAGTGAGCTTGCTCAGAACAAAAGAACTGTGCTTCCTACACACACTGGCCATACCTAATTCAACTCTGCTTAGTAAGCTGACAAGAACAGTAGCTTCTCTTCAGTGCAGTACAGTGTACTTGCCGGGAACAGACGCGAGTGCTATTTGCACTGTGTATGGCAATGGGAGCACAATAGTGACTCTCCTTACCAGAAAACAACTCTTGCTCGTAGGACCAGAAACTGCATGTGATTGAACTCCATTTCTGACTGGGAAACAAACACTAGCTCGCCTTAAAAGAAACACACTCTGCTTTTGAGAAAAGACCACTCTTCTACTCTACTGTGTTTCCTATAGGGCCAGAATAGTGAGCTTGCTCAGAACAAAAGAACTGTGCGTCCTACACACACGGGCCATATCTAGTTCAACTCTGCTTAGGAAACTGACAAGAACAATAGCTTCTCTTCAGTCCAGTACACTGTTCTTGCTGGGAACAGACGCGAGTGCTATTTGCACTGTGTATGGCAATGGGAGCACAATAGTGACTCTTCTTACCAGAAAACAACTTTTGCTCATAGGACCAGAAACTGCATGTGATTCAACTCCATTACTGACTGGGAAACAAACACTAGCTCGCCTTACAAGAAACACACACTGCTTTTGAAAAAAGAGCACTCTTCTACTCTACTGTCTTTTCTATAGGGCCAGAACAGTGAGCTTGGTCAGAACTAAAGAAATGTGCTTCCTACACACACGGGCCATATCTAGTTCAATTCTGCTTAGGAAACTGACAAGAACTGTAGCTTCTCTTCAGTCCAGTACACTGTACTTGCTGGGAACAGACGCGAGTGCTATTTGCACTGTGTATGGCAATGGGAGCGCAATAGTGACTCTCCTTACCAGAAAACAACTCTTGCTCATAGCACCAGAAACTGCATGTCATTCAAATCCATTTCTGACTGGGAAACAAATGCTAGCTCGCCTTACAAGAAACACACTCTGCTTTTTAAAAAAGAGCACTCTTCTACTCTACTGTGTTTCCTATAGGGCCAGAACAGTGAGCTTGCTCAGAACAAAAGAGATGTGCTTCCTACACACACGGGCCATATCTCGTTCAACTCTGCTTAGGAAATGACAAGAACAGTAGCTTCTCTTCAGTCCAGTACACTGTACTTGCTGGGAACAGACGCGAGTGCTATTGCACTGTGTATGGCAATGGGGGCACAATAGTGACTCTTCTTACCAGAAAACAACTCTTGCTCGTAGGACCAGAAACTGCATGTGATTCAACAACATTTCTGACTGGTAAACAAACACTAGCTCTCCTTACAAGAAACACACTCTGCTTTTGAGAAAAGAGCACTCTTCTACTCTACTGTGTTTCCTATAAGGCCAGAACAGTGAGCTTGCTCAGAACAAAAGAACTGTGCTTCCCCCACACACGGGCCATATGAAGTTAAACTCTGCTTAGGAAACTGACAAGAACAGGAGCTTCTCTTCAGTCCAGTACACTGTACTTGCTGGGAACAGACACGAGTGATATTTGCACTGTGAATGGCAATGGGAGCGCAATAGTGACTCTCCTTACCAGAAAACAATTCTTGCTCGTAGGACCAGAAACTGCATGTCATTCAACTCCATTTATGAATAGGAAACAAACACTAGCTCGCCTTACAAGAAACACACTCTGCTTTTGAGAAAAGAGCACTCTTCTACTGTACTGTGTTTGCTATTGGGCCAAAACATTGAGCTTGCTCAGAACAAAAGAACTGTGCTTCCTACACACACGAGTCATATCTAGTTCAACTCTGCTTAGGAAACTGACAAGAACAGTAGCTTCTCTTCAATCCAGTACACTGTACTTGCTGGGAACAGTCGGGAGTGCTATTTGAACTGTGTATGGCAATGGGAGCGCAATAGTGACTCTTCTTACCAGAAAACAATTCTTGCTCGAAGGACCAAAAACTGCATGTGATTCAACTCCATTTCTGACTGGGAAACAAACACTAGCTCGCTTTACAAGAGACCAACTCTGCTTTTGAAAAAAGAGCACTCTTCTACTCTACAGTGTTTCCTATAAGGCCAGAACAGTGAGCTTGCTCAGAACTAAAGAACTGTGCTTCCCACACACGGGCCATATCTTGTTCAACTCTGCTTAGGAAACTGACAAAAACAGTAGCTTCTATTCAGTCCAGTACACTGTACTTGCTGGGAACAGACGCGAATTCTATTTGCTCTGTTTATGGCAGTGGGAGCGCAATAGTGTCTCTCCTTACCAGAAAACAACTCTTGCTCGTAGGACCAGAAACTGCATGTGATTCAACTCCATTTTTGACTGGGAAACTAACACTAGCTAGCCTTACAAGAAACACACTCTGCTTTTGAGAAAAGAGGACAATTCTAATCTACTGTGTTTCCTATAGGGCCAGAACAGTGAACTTGCTCAGAACAAAAGAACTGTGCTTCCTACATACACGGGCCATATCTAGTTCAACTCTCCTTAGGAAACTGACAGAACAGTAGCTTCTCTTCAGTCCAGTACACTGTACTTGCTGGGAACAGACGCCAGTGCTCTTTGCACTGTGTATGGCAATGGGAGCACAATAGTGACTCTCCTTACCAGAAATCAGCTCTTGCTCGTAGGACCAGGAACTGCATGTTATTCAATTACATTTCTGACTGGGAAACAAACACTAGCTCGCCTTGCAAGGAAAACACTCTGCTTTTGAGAAAGGAGCACTCTTCTACTCTACTGTGTTTCCTATAGGGCCAGTAGAGTGAGCTTACTCAGAACAAAAGAACTGTGCTTCATACACACACGGGTCATATCTAGTTCAACTCTGCTTAGGAAACTGAGAATAGTAGCTTCCTTTCAGTCCAGTACACTGTACTTGCTGGGAAAAGACGTGTGTGCTATTTGCACTGTGTATGGCAATGGGAGCGCAATAGTGACTCTCCTTACCAGAAAACAACTCTTGCTCATAGGACCAAAAACTGCATGAGATTCAACTCCATTTCGGACTGGGAAACAAACACTAGCTGGCCTCACAAGAAACACACTCTGCTTTTGAGAAAAGAGCACTCTTCTACTCTACTGTGTTTCCTATAGGGCCAGAACAGTGAGCTTGCTCAGAACAAAAGAACTGTGATTCCTACACACACGGGCCATATCTAGATCAACTCTGCTTAGGAAACTGACAAGAACAGTAGCTTCTCTTCAGTCCAGTAGACTGTACTTCCTGGGAACAGACGCGAGTGCTATTTGCACTGTGTATGGCAATGGGAGCACAATAGTGACTCTTCTTACCAGAAAACAACTCTTGCTCGTAGGACTAGAAACTGCATGTGATTCAACAACATTTCTGACTGGGAAACAAACACTAGCTCTCCTTACAAGAAACACACTCTGCTTTTGAGAAAAGAGCACTCTTCTACTCTACTGTGTTTCCTATAGGGCCAGGACAGTGAGCTTGCTCAGAACAAAAGAACTGTGCTTCCTATACACGGGCCATATCTAGTTCAACTCTCTTTAGAAACTGACAGAACAGTAGCTTCTCTTCAGTCCAGTACACTGTACTTGCTGGGAACAGACACGAGTGATATTTGCACGGTGAAAGGCAATGGGAGAGCAATAGTGACTCTCCTTACCAGAAAACAATTCTTGCTCGTAGGACCAAAAACTGCATGTCATTCAACTCCATTTATCAAAAGGAAACAAACACTAGCTCGCCTTACAAAAGAACACACTCTGCTTTTGAGAAAAGAGCACTCTTCTACTGTACTGTGTTTCCTATAGGGCCAAAACAGTGAGCTTGCTCAGAACAAAAGAACTGTGCTTCCTACACACACGAGTCATATCTAGTTCAACTCTGCTTACGAAAATTACAAGAACAGTAGCTTCTCTTCAATCCAGTACACTGAACTTGCTGGGAACAGACGTGAGTGCTATTTGCACTGTGTATGGCAATGGGAGCGCAATAGTGACTCTTCTTACCAGAAAACAATTCTTGCTCGAAGGACCAAAAACTGCATTTGATTCAACTCCATTTCTGACTGGGAAACAAACACTAGCTCGCTTTACAAGAGACAAACTCTGCTTTTGAAAAAAGAGCAGTCTTCTACACAACAGTGTTTCATATAGAGCCAGAACAGTGAGCTTGCTCAGAACTAAAGAACTGTGCATCCCACACACGGGCCATATCTTGTTCAACTCTGCATAGGAAACTGACAAGAACAGTAGCTTCTCTTCAGTCCAGTACACTGTACTTGCGGGGAACAGATGCGAGTTCTATTTGCAATGTTTACGGCAGTGGGAGTGCAATAGTGTCTCTCCTTACCAAAAAAACAACTCTTGCTCGTAGGACCAGAAACTGCACGTGATTCAACTCCATTTCTGACTGGAAAACAAACACTAGCTAGCCTTACAAGAAACACACTCTGCTTTTGAGAAAAGAGCACTCTTCTACTCTACTGTGGTTCCTATAGGGCCAGAACAGTGAGCTTGCTCAGAACAAAAGAACTGTGCTTCCTACCTACACGGGCCATAACTAGTTCAACTCTCCTTAGGAAACTGACAGAACAGTAGCTTCTCTTCAGTCCAGTACACTGTACTTGCTGGGAACAGACGCGAGTGCTCTTTGCACTGTGTATGGCAATGGGAGCACAATAGTGACTCTCTATACCAGAAAACAAATCTTGCTCGTAGGACCAAAAGCTGCATGTGATTCAACTCCATTTCTGACTGGGAAACAAACACTAGCTCGCCTTACAAGAAACACACTCTGTTTTTGAGAAAAGAGCACACTTCTAATCTACTGTGTTGCTTATTGAGCCAGAAGACTGAGCTGGCTAAGAACAAACGAACTGTGCTTCCTACACACATGGGCCATATCTAGTTCAATTCTGCTTAGGAAACTGACAAGAACAGTAGCTTCTCTTCAGTCCAGTACTCTGTACTTCCTGGGAACAGAAGCGAGTGCTATTTGCACTGTGTATGGCAATGGGAGCGCCTTAGTGACTCTTCTTCACAGAAAAAAACTCTTGCTCGTAGGACCAGAAACTGCATGTGATTCAACAACATTTCTGACTGGGAAACAAACACTAGCTCTCCTTACAAGAAACACACTCTGCTTTTGAGAAAAGAGGACTCTTCTACTCTACTGTGTTTCCTATAAGGCCAGAACAGTGAGCTTGCTCAGAACAAAAGAACTGTGCTTCCCCCACACACGGGCCATATGTAGTTCAACTCTGCTTAGGAAACTGACAAGAACAGTAGCTTCTCTTCAGTCCAGTACACTGTACTTGCTGGGAACAGACACGAGTGTTATTTGCACTGTGAATGGCAATCAGAGCGCAATAGTGACTCTCCTTACCAGAAAACAACTCTTGCTCGTAGGACCAAAAACTGCATGTGATTCAACTCCATTTCTGACTGGGAAACAAACACTAGCTCGCCTCACAAGAAACACTCTCTGCTTTTGAGAAAAGAGCACTCTTCTACTGTACTGTGTTTCCTATAGGGCCAGAACAGTGAGCTTGCTCAGAAGAAAAGAACTGTGCTTCCTACACACACGGGTCATATCTAGTTCAACTCTGCTTAGGAAACTGACAAGAACAGTAGCTTCTCTTCAGTCCAGCACACTGTGCTTGCTGGGAACAGACGCGAGTGCTCTTTGCACTGTGTATGGTAATGGGAGCGCAATAGTGACTCTCCTTACCAGAAAACAGCTCTTGCTCGTAGGACCAAAAACTGCATGTGATTCAACTCCATTTTGACTGGGAAACAAACACTAGCCCACCTTACCAGAAACACACTCTGCTTTGAGAAAAGTGCACTCTTCTAATCTACTGTGTTTCCTATTGGGCCAGAACAGTGAGCTTGCTCAGAACAAAAGAACTGTGCTTCCTACCTACACGGGCCATAACTAGTTCAACTCTCCTTAGGAAACTGACAGAACAGTAGCTTCTCTTCAGTCCAGTACACTGTACTTGCTGGGAACAGACGCGAGTGCTCTTTGCACTGTGTATGGCAATGGGAGCACAATAGTGACTCTCTATACCAGAAAACAAATCTTGCTCGTAGGACCAAAAGCTGCCTGTGATTCAACTCCATTTCTGACTGGGAAACAAACACTAGCTCGCCTTACAAGAAACACACTCTGTTTTTGAGAAAAGAGCACACTTCTAATCTACTGTGTTGCTTATTGAGCCAGAAGATTGAGCTGGCTAAGAACAAACGAACTGTGCTTCCTACACACATGGGCCATATCTAGTTCAATTCTGCTTAGGAAACTGACAAGAACAGTAGCTTCTCTTCAGTCCAGTACTCTGTACTTCCTGGGAACAGAAGCGAGTGCTATTTGCACTGTGTATGGCAATGGGAGCGCCTTAGTGACTCTTCTTCACAGAAAAAAACTCTTGCTCGTAGGACCAGAAACTGCATGTGATTCAACAACATTTCTGACTGGGAAACAAACACTAGCTCTCCTTACAAGAAACACACTCTGCTTTTGAGAAAAGAGGACTCTTCTACTCTACTGTGTTTCCTATAAGGCCAGAACAGTGAGCTTGCTCAGAACAAAAGAACTGTGCTTCCCCCACACACGGGCCATATGTAGTTCAACTCTGCTTAGGAAACTGACAAGAACAGTAGCTTCTCTTCAGTCCAGTACACTGTACTTGCTGGGAACAGACACGAGTGTTATTTGCACTGTGAATGGCAATCAGAGCGCAATAGTGACTCTCCTTACCAGAAAACAACTCTTGCTCGTAGGACCAAAAACTGCATGTGATTCAACTCCATTTCTGACTGGGTACAAACACTAGCTCGCCTCACAAGAAACACTCTCTGCTTTTGAGAAAAGAGCACTCTTCTACTGTACTGTGTTTCCTATAGGGCCAGAACAGTGAGCTTGCTCAGAAGAAAAGAACTGTGCTTCCTACACACACGGGTCATATCTAGTTCAACTCTGCTTAGGAAACTGACAAGAACAGTAGCTTCTCTTCAGTCCAGCACACTGTGCTTGCTGGGAACAGACGCGAGTGCTCTTTGCACTGTGTATGGTAATGGGAGCGCAATAGTGACTCTCCTTACCAGAAAACAGCTCTTGCTCGTAGGACCAAAAACTGCATGTGATTCAACTCCATTTTGACTGGGAAACAAACACTAGCCCACCTTACCAGAAACACACTCTGCTTTGAGAAAAGTGCACTCTTCTAATCTACTGTGTTTCCTATTGGGCCAGAACAGTGAGCTTGCTCAGAACAAAAGAACTGTGCTTCCTACCTACACGGGCCATAACTAGTTCAACTCTCCTTAGGAAACTGACAGAACAGTAGCTTCTCTTCAGTCCAGTACACTGTACTTGCTGGGAACAGACGTGAGTGCTCTTTGCACTGTGTATGGCAATGGGAGCACAATAGTGACTCTCTATACCAGAAAACAAATCTTGCTCGTAGGACCAAAAGCTGCATGTGATTCAACTCCATTTCTGACTGGGAAACAAACATTAGCTCGCCTTACAAGAAACACACTCTGTTTTTGAGAAAAGAGCACACTTATAATCTACTGTGTTGCTTATTGAGCCAGAAGACTGAGCTGGCTAAGAACAAACGAACTGTGCTTCCTACACACATGGGCCATATCTAGTTCAATTCTGCTTAGGAAACTGACAAGAACAGTAGCTTCTCTTCAGTCCAGTACTCTGTACTTCCTGGGAACAGAAGCGAGTGCTATTTGCACTGTGTATGGCAATGGGAGCGCCTTAGTGACTCTTCTTCACAGAAAAAAACTCTTGCTCGTAGGACCAGAAACTGCATGTGATTCAACAACATTTCTGACTGGGAAACAAACACTAGCTCTCCTTACAAGAAACACACTCTGCTTTTGAGAAAAGAGGACTCTTCTACTCTACTGTGTTTCCTATAAGGCCAGAACAGTGAGCTTGCTCAGAACAAAAGAACTGTGGTTCCCCCACACACGGGCCATATGTAGTTCAACTCTGCTTAGGAAACTAACAAGAACAGTAGCTTCTCTTCAGTCCAGTACACTGTACTTGCTTGGAACAGACACGAGTGTTATTTGCACTGTGAATGGCAATCAGAGCGCAATAGTGACTCTCCTTACCAGAAAACAACTCTTGCTCGTAGGACCAAAAACTGCATGTGATTCAACTCCATTTCTGACTGGGAAACAAACACTAGCTCGCCTCACAAGAAACACTCTCTGCTTTTGAGAAAAGAGCACTCTTCTACTGTACTGTGTTTCCTATAGGGCCAGAACAGTGAGCTTGCTCAGAAGAAAAGAACTGTGCTTCCTACACACACGGGTCATATCTAGTTCAACTATGCTTAGGAAACTGACAAGAACAGTAGCTTCTCTTCAGTCCAGCACACTGTGCTTGCTGGGAACAGACGCGAGTGCTCTTTGCACTGTGTATGGTAATGGGAGCGCAATAGTGACTCTCCTTACCAGAAAACAGCTCTTGCTCGTAGGACCAAAAACTGCATGTGATTCAACTCCATTTGTGACTGGGAAACAAACACTAGCCCACCTTACCAGAAACACATTTTGCTTTGAGAAAAGTGCACTCTTCTAATCTACTGTGTTTCCTATTGGGCCAGAACAGTGAGCTTGCTCAGAACAAAAGAACTGTGCTTCCTACACACACGGGCCGTATCTAGTTCAACTCTGCTTAGGAAACTGACAAGAACAGTAGCTTCTCTTCAGTCCAGTACACTGTACTTGCTGGGAACAGACGCGAGTGCATTTTGCACTGTGTATGTCAAAGGGAGCTCAATAGTTACTCTCCTTACCAGAAAAAACTCTTGCTCGTAGGGCCAGAAACTGCATGTGATTCAACTCCATTTCTGACTGGGAAACAAACACTAGCTCGCCTTACAAGAAACACACTCTGCTTTTGAGAAAAGAGCACTCTTCTACTCTACTGTGTTTCCTATAGAGCCAGAACAGTGAGCTTGCTCAGAACAAAAGAACTGTGCTTCCTACACACACGGGCCATAACTAGTTCAACTCTGCTTAGGAAACTGACAAGAGCAGTACCTTCTCTTCAGTCCAGTACACTGTACTTGCTGGGAACAGATGCGAGTGCTCTTTGCACTGTGTATGGCAATGGGAGCACAATAGTGACTCTCCAATACCAGAAAACAACTCTTGCTCGTAGGACCAAAAGCTGCATGTGATTCAACTCCATTTCTGACTGGGAAACAAACACTAGCTCGCCTTACAAGACACACACTCTGCTTTTGAGAAAAGAGCACACTTCTAATCTACTGTGTTGCCTATAGGGCCAGAAGAGTGAGCTGGCTCAGAACAAAAGACTGTGCTTCCTACACACACGGGCCATATCTAATTCAATTCTGCTTAGGAAACTGACAAGAACAGTAGCATCTCTTCAGTCCAGTACACTGTACTTCCTGGGAACAGACATGAGTGCTATTTGCACTGTGTATGGCAAAGGGAGCGCAATAGTGACTCTTCTTAACAGAAAACAACTTTTGTTCATAGGACCAGAAACTGCATGTGATTCAACTCCATTACTTACTGGGAAACAAACACTAGCTCGCCTTACAAGAAACACACTCTGCTTTTGAAAAAAGAGCACTCTTCTACTCTACTGTGTTTCCTATAGGGCCAGAACAGTGAGCTTGCTCAGAACTAAAGAAATGTGCTTCCTACACACACGGGCCATATCTAGTTCAACTCTGCTTAGGAAACTGACAAGAACAGTAGTTTCTCTTCAGTCCAGTACACTGTACTTGCTGGGAACAGACGCGAGTGCTATTTGCACTGTGTATGGCAATAGGAGCACAATAGTGACTCTCAATACCAGAAAACAACTCTTGCTCGTAGGACCAGAAACTGCATGTGATTCAACAACATTTCTGACTGAGAAACAAACACTATCTCTACTTTCAAGAAACACACTCTGCTTTTGAGAAAAAAACACTCTTCTACTCTACTCTGTTTCCTATAAGGCCAGAACAGTGAGCTTGCTCAGAACAAAAGAACTGTGCTTCCCCCACACACTGGCCATATGTAGTTCAACTCTGCTTAGGAAACTGACAAGAACAGTAGCTTCTCTTCAGTCCAGTACACTGTACTTGCTGGGAACAGACACGAGTGATATTTGCACTGTGAATGGCAATGGGAGTGCAATAGTGACTCTCCTTACCAGAAAATAACTCTTGCTCATAGGAACAAAAACTACATGAGATTCAACTCCATTTCTGACTGGGAAACAAACATTAGCTTGCCTCACAAGAAACACACTCTGCTTTTGAGAAAAGACCACTCTTCTACTCTACTGTGTTTCCTATATGGCCAGAACAGTGAGCTTGCTCAGAACAAAAGAACTGTGCTTCCTACACACACGGGCCACATCTAGTTCAACTCTCCTTAGGAAACTGACAGAACAGTAGCTTCTCTTCAGTCCAGTACACTGTACTTGCTGGGAACAGACGCGAGTGCTCTTTGCACTGTGTATGGCAATGGGAGCACAATAGTGACTCTTCTTACCAGAAAACAACTCTTGCTCGTAGGACCAAAAGCTGCATGTGGTTCAACTCCATTTCTGACTGGGAAACAAACACTAGCTCGCCTTACAAGACACACACTCTGCTTTTGAGAAAAGAGCACACTTCTAATCTACTGTGTTGCCTATAGGGCCAGAAGAGTGAACTGGCTCAGAACAAAAGACTGTGCTTCCTACACACACGGGCCATATCTAATTCAATTCTAATTAGGAAACTGACAAGAACAGTAGCATCTCTTCAGTCCAGTACACTGTACTTCCTGGGAACAGATGCGAGTGCTATTTGCACTGTGTATGGCAAAGGGAGCGCAATAGTGACTCTTCTTAACAGAAAACAACTTTTGCTCATAGGACCAGAAACTGCATGTGATTCAACTCCATTACTTACTGGGAAACAAACACTAGCTCGCCTTACAAGAAACACACTCTGCTTTTGAAAAAAGAGCACTCTTCTACTCTACTGTGTTTCCTATAGGGCCAGAACAGTGAGCTTGCTCAGAACTAAAGAAATGTGCTTCCTACACACACGGGCCATATCTAGTTCAACTCTGCTTAGGAAACTGACAAGAACAGTAGTTTCTCTTCAGTCCAGTACACTGTACTTGCTGGGAACAGACGCGAGTGCTATTTGCACTGTGTATGGCAATAGGAGCACAATAGTGACTCTCAATACCAGAAAACAACTCTTGCTCGTAGGACCAGAAACTGCATGTGATTCAACAACATTTCTGACTGAGAAACAAACACTATCTCTACTTTCAAGAAACACACTCTGCTTTTGAGAAAAAAACACTCTTCTACTCTACTCTGTTTCCTATAAGGCCAGAACAGTGAGCTTGCTCAGAACAAAAGAACTGTGCTTCCCCCACACACGGGCCATATGTAGTTCAACTCTGCTTAGGAAACTGACAAGAACAGTAGCTTCTCTTCAGTCCAGTACACTGTACTTGCTGGGAACAGACACGAGTGATATTTGCACTGTGAATGGCAATGGGAGTGCAATAGTGACTCTATTTACCAGAAAATAACTCTTGCTCATAGGACCAAAAACTACATGAGATTCAACTCCATTTCTGACTGGGAAACAAACATTAGCTCGCCTCACAAGAAACACACTCTGCTTTTGAGAAAAGAGCACTCTTCTACTCTACTGTGTTTCCTATATGGCCAGAACAGTGAGCTTGCTCAGAACAAAAGAACTGTGCTTCCTACACACACGGGCCACATCTTGTTCAACTCTCCTTAGGAAACTGACAGAACAGTAGCTTCTCTTCAGTCCAGTACACTGTACTTGCTGGGAACAAACGCGAGTGCTCTTTGCACTGTGTATGGCAATGGGAGCACAATAGTGACTCTCCTTACCAGAAAACATCTCTTGCTCATAGGACCAAAAACTGCATGAGATTCAAACCCATTTCTGACTGGGAAACAAACACTAGCTCGCCTCACAAGAAACACACTCTGCTTTTGAGAAAAGAGCACTCTTCTACTCTACTGTGTTTCCTGTAGGGCCAGGACAGTGAGTTTGCTCAGAACAAAAGAACTGTACTTCCTACACACACTGGACATATCTAATTCAACTCTGCTTAGGAAACTGACAAGAACAGTAGCTTCTCTTCAGTCCAGTACACTGTAATTGAGGGGAACAGACGCGAGTGCTATTTGCACTGTGTATGGCAATGGGAGCGCAAGAATGACTCTCCTTACCAGAAAACAACTCTTGCTCGTAGGACCAAAAACTGCATGTGATTCAACTCCATTTTTGACTGGGAAACAAACACTAGCTTGCCTTAGAAGAAACACACTCTGCTTTTGAGAAAAGACCACTCTTCTACTCTACGGTGTTTCCTATAGGGCCAGAACAGTGAGCTTGCTCAGACCAAAAGAACTGTGCTTCCTACACACACTGGCCATATCTAATTCAACTCTGCTTAGGAAACTGACAAGAACAGTAGCTTCTCTTCAGTGCAGTACACTGTACTTGCTGGGAACAGACGCGAGTGCTATTTGCACTGTGAATGGCAATGGGAGCGCAGTAGTGACTCTCCTTACCAGAAAACAACTCTTGCTCGTAGGACCAGAAACTGCATGTGATTCAACTCAATTTCTGACTGGGAAAGAAACACTAGCTCGCCTTACAAGAAACACACTCTGCTTTTGAGAAAAGACCACTCTTCTACTCTACTGTGTTTCCTATAGGGCCAGAACAGTGAGCTTGCTCAGAACAAAGAACTGTGCTTCCTACACACATGGACCATATCTAGTTCAACTCTGCTTAGGAAACTGACAAGAACAGTATCTTCTTTTCAGTCCAGTACACTGTACATGCTGGGAACAGACGCTAGTGCTATTTTCACTGTGTATGGCAATGGGAGCGCAACAGTGACTCTCCTTACCAGAAAACAACTCTTGCTTGTAGGACCAGAAACTGCATATGATTCAACTCCATTTCTGACTGGGAAACAAACATTAGCTCGCCTTATGAGAAACACACTCTGCTTTTGAGAAAAGAGCACTCTTCTACTCTACTGTGTTTCCTATAGGGCCAGAACAGTGAGCTTGCTCAGAACTAAAGAACTGTGCTTCCCACACACGGCCATATCTTGTTCAACTCTGCTTAGGAAAATGACAAAAACAGTAGCTTCTCTTCAGTCAAGTACACTGTACTTGCTGGGAACAGACGCGAATTCTATTTGCACTGTTTATGGCAGTGGGAGCGCAATAGTGTCTCTCCTTACCAGAAAACAACTCTTGCTCGTAGGACCAGAAACTGCATGTGATTCAACTCCATTTATGACTGGGAAACAAACACTAGCTAGCCTTACAAGAAACACACTCTGCTTTTGAGAAAAGAGGACAATTCTAATCTACTGTGTTTCCTAAAGGGCCAGAACAGTGAACTTGCTCAGAACAAAAGAACTGTGCATCCTACATACACGGGCCATATCTAGTTCAACTCTCCTTAGGAAACTGACAGAACAGTAGCTTCTCTTCAGTCCAGTACACTGTACTTGCTGGGAACAGACGCCAGTGCTCTTTGCACTGTGTATGGCAATGGGAGCACAATAGTGACTCTCCTTACCAGAAATCAGCTCTTGCTCGTAGGACCAGGAACTGCATGTTATTCAATTACATTTCTGACTGGGAAACAAACACTAGCTCGCCTTGCAAGGAAAACACTCTGCTTTTGAGAAAGGAGCACTCTTCTACTCTACTGTGTTTCCTATAGGGCCAGTAGAGTGAGCTTACTCAGAACAAAAGAACTGTGCTTCATACACACACGGGTCATATCTAGTTCAACTCTGCTTAGGAAACTGAGAATAGTAGTTTCCTTTCAGTCCAGTACACTGTACTTGCTGGGAAAAGACGTGTGTGCTATTTGCACTGTGTATGGCAATGGGAGCGCAATAGTGACTCTCCTTACCAGAAAACAACTCTTGCTCATAGGACCAAAAACTGCATGAGATTCAACTCCATTTCGGACTGGGAAACAAACACTAGCTCGCCTCACAAGAAACACACTCTGCTTTTGAGAAAAGAGCACTCTTCTACTCTACTGTGTTTCCTATAGGGCCAGAACAGTGAGCTTGCTCAGAACAAAAGAACTGTGATTCCTACACACACGGGCCATATCTAGATCAACTCTGCTTAGGAAACTGACAAGAACAGTAGCTTCTCTTCAGTCCAGTAGACTGTACTTCCTGGGAACAGACGCGAGTGCTATTTGCACTGTGTATGGCAATGGGAGCGCAATAGTGACTCTTCTTACCAGAAAACAACTCTTGCTCGTAGGACTAGAAACTGCATGTGATTCAACAACATTTCTGACTGGGAAACAAACACTAGCTCTCCTTACAAGAAACACACTCTGCTTTTGAGAAAAGAGCACTCTTCTACTCTACTGTGTTTCCTATAGGGCCAGGACAGTGAGCTTGCTCAGAACAAAAGAACTGTGCTTCATACACACACGGGTCATATCTAGTTCAACTCTGCTTAGGTAACTGAGAATAGTAGCTTCCTTTCAGTCCAGTACACTGTACTTGCTGGGAAAAGACGTGTGTGCTATTTGCACTGTGTATGGCAATGGGAGCACAAGAGTGACTCTCCTTACCAGAAAACAACTCTTGCTCGTAGGACCAAAAACTGCATGTGATTCAACTCCATTTCTGACTGGGAAACAAACACTAGCTCGCCTCACAAGAAACACACTCTGCTTTTGAGAAAAGACCACTCTTGTACTCTACGGTGTTTCCTGTTGGGCCAGAACAGGGAGCTTGCTCAGAACAAAAGAACTGTGCTTCCTACACACACTGGCCATACCTAATTCAACTCTGCTTAGTAAGCTGACAAGAACAGTAGCTTCTCTTCAGTGCAGTACAGTGTACTTTCCGGGAACAGACGCGAGTGCTATTTGCACTGTGTATGGCAATGGGAGCACAATAGTGACTCTCCTTACCAGAAAACAACTCTTGCTCGTAGGACCAGAAACTGCATGTGATTGAACTCCATTTCTGACTGGGAAACAAACACTAGCTCACCTTAAAAGAAACACACTCTGCTTTTGAGAAAAGACCACTCTTCTACTCTACTGTGTTTCCTATAGGGCCAGAACAGTGAGCTTGCTCAGAACAAAAGAACTGTGCTTCCTACACACACGGGCCATATCTAGTTCAACTCTGCTTAGGAAACTGACAAGAACAATAGCTTCTCTTCAGTCCAGTACACTGTTCTTGCTGGGAACAGACGCGAGTGCTATTTGCACTGTGTATGGCAATGGGAGCACAATAGTGACTCTTCTTACCAGAAAACAACTTTTGCTCATAGGACCAGAAACTGCATGTGATTCAACTCCATTACTGACTGGGAAACAAACATTAGCTCGCCTTACAAGAAACACACACTGCTTTTGAAAAAAGAGCACTCTTCTACTCTACTGTCTTTTCTATAGGGCCAGAACAGTGAGCTTGGTCAGTACTAAAGAAATGTGCTTCCTACACACACGGGCCATATCTAGTTCAATTCTGCTTAGGAAACTGACAAGAACTGTAGCTTCTCTTCAGTCCAGTACACTGTACTTGCTGGGAACAGACGCGAGTGCTATTTGCACTGTGTATGGCAATGGGAGCGCAATAGTGACTCTCCTTACCAGAAAACAACTCTTGCTCATAGCACCAGAAACTGCATGTCATTCAAATCCATTTCTGACTGGGAAACAAACGCTAGCTCGCCTTACAAGAAACACACTCTGCTTTTTAAAAAAGAGCACTCTTCTACTCTACTGTGTTTCCTATAGGGCCAGAACAGTGAGCTTGCTCAGAACAAAAGAGATGTGCTTCCTACACACACGGGCCATATCTCGTTCAACTCTGCTTAGGAAACTGACAAGAACAGTAGCTTCTCTTCAGTCCAGTACACTGTACTTGCTGGGAACAGACACGAGTGCTATTGCACTGTGTATGGCAATGGGAGCGCAATAGTGACTCTTCTTACCAGAAAACAACTCTTGCTCGTAGGACCAGAAACTGCATGTGATTCAACAACATTTCTGACTGGGAAACAAACACTAGCTCTCCTTACAAGAAACACACTCTGCTTTTGAGAAAAGAGCACTCTTCTACTCTACTGTGTTTCCTATAAGGCCAGAACAGTGAGCTTGCTCAGAACAAAAGAACTGTGCTTCCCCCACACACGGGCCATATGAAGTTAAACTCTGCTTAGGAAACTGACAAGAACAGTAGCTTCTCTTCAGTCCAGTACACTGTACTTGCTGGGAACAGACACGAGTGATATTTGCACTGTGAATGGCAATGGGAGCGCAATAGTGACTCTCCTTACCAGAAAACAATTCTTGCTCGTAGGACCAGAAACTGCATGTCATTCAACTCCATTTATGAATAGGAAACAAACACTAGCTCGCCTTACAAGAAACACACTCTGCTTTTGAGAAAAGAGCACTCTTCTACTGTACTGTGTTTGCTATTGGGCCAAAACATTGAGCTTGCTCAGAACAAAAGAACTGTGCTTCCTACACACACGAGTCATATCTAGTTCAACTCTGCTTAGGAAACTGACAAGAACAGTAGCTTCTCTTCAATCCAGTACACTGTACTTGCTGGGAACAGTCGCGAGTGCTATTTGAACTGTGTATGGCAATGGGAGCGCAATAGTGACTCTTCTTACCAGAAAACAATTCTTGCTCGAAGGACCAAAAACTGCATGTGATTCAACTCCATTTCTGACTGGGAAACAAACACTAGCTCGCTTTACAAGAGACCAACTCTGCTTTTGAAAAAAGAGCACTCTTCTACTCTACAGTGTTTCCTATAGGGCCAGAACAGTGAGCTTGCTCAGAACTAAAGAACTGTGCTTCCCACACACGGGCCATATCTTGTTCAACTCTGCTTAGGAAACTGACAAAAACAGTAGCTTCTCTTCAGTCCAGTACACTGTACTTGCTGGGAACAGACGCGAATTCTATTTGCTCTGTTTATGGCAGTGGGAGCACAATAGTGTCTCTCCTTACCAGAAAACAACTCTTGCTCGTAGGACCAGAAACTGCATGTGATTCAACTCCATTTATGACTGGGAAACAAACACTAGCTAGCCTTACAAGAAACACACTCTGCTTTTGAGAAAAGAGGACAATTCTAATCTACTGTGTTTCCTATAGGGCCAGAACAGTGAACTTGCTCAGAACAAAAGAACTGTGCTTCCTACATACACGGGCCATATCTAGTTCAACTCTCCTTAGGAAACTGACAGAACAGTAGATTCTCTTCAGTCCAGTACACTGTACTTGCTGGGAACAGACGCCAGTGCTCTTTGCACTGTGTATGGCAATGGGAGCACAATAGTGACTCTCCTTACCAGAAATCAGCTCTTGCTCGTAGGACCAGGAACTGCATGTTATTCAATTACATTTCTGACTGGGAAACAAACACTAGCTCGCCTTGCAAGGAAAACACTCTGCTTTTGAGAAAGGAGCACTCTTCTACTCTACTGTGTTTCCTATAGGGCCAGTAGAGTGAGCTTACTCAGAACAAAAGAACTGTGCTTCATACACACACGGGTCATATCTAGTTCAACTCTGCTTAGGAAACTGAGAATAGTAGCTTCCTTTCAGTCCAGTACACTGTACTTGCTGGGAAAAGACGTGTGTGCTATTTGCACTGTGTATGGCAATGGGAGCGCAATAGTGACTCTCCTTACCAGAAAACAACTCTTGCTCATAGGACCAAAAACTGCATGAGATTCAACTCCATTTCGGACTGGGAAACAAACACTAGCTCGCCTCACAAGAAACACACTCTGCTTTTGAGAAAAGAGCACTCTTCTACTCTACTGTGTTTCCTATAGGGCCAGAACAGTGAGCTTGCTCAGAACAAAAGAACTGTGATTCCCACACACACGGGCCATATCTAGATCAACTCTGCTTAGGAAACTGACAAGAACAGTAGCTTCTCTTCAGTCCAGTAGACTGTACTTCCTGGGAACAGACGCGAGTGCTATTTGCACTGTGTATGGCAATGGGAGCGCAATAGTGACTCTTCTTACCAGAAAACAACTCTTGCTCGTAGGACTAGAAACTGCATGTGATTCAACAACATTTCTGACTGGGAAACAAACACTAGCTCTCCTTACAAGAAACACACTCTGCTTTTGAGAAAAGAGCACTCTTCTACTCTACTGTGTTTCCTATAGGGCCAGGACAGTGAGCTTGCTCAGAACAAAAGAACTGTGCTTCCTATACACGGGCCATATCTAGTTCAACTCTCTTTAGAAACTGACAGAACAGTAGCTTCTCTTCAGTCCAGTACACTGTACTTGCTGGGAACAGACACGAGTGATATTTGCACGGTGAATGGCAATGGGAGAGCAATAGTGACTCTCCTTACCAGAAAACAATTCTTGCTCGTAGGACCAAAAACTGCGTGTCATTCAACTCCATTTATGAATGGGAAACAAACACTAGCTTGCCTTACAAAAGAACACACTCTGCTTTTGAGAAAAGAGCACTCTTCTACTGTACTGTGTTTCCTATAGGGCCAAAACAGTGAGCTTGCTCAGAACAAAAGAACTGTGCTTCCTACACACACGAGTCATATCTAGTTCAACTCTGCTTACGAAAATTACAAGAACAGTAGCTTCTCTTCAATCCAGTACACTGAACTTGCTGGGAACAGACGTGAGTGCTATTTGCACTGTGTATGGCAATGGGAGCGCAATAGTGACTCTTCTTACCAGAAAACAATTCTTGCTCGAAGGACCAAAAACTGCATTTGATTCAACTCCATTTCTGACTGGGAAACAAACACTAGCTCGCTTTACAAGAGACAAACTCTGCTTTTGAAAAAAGAGCACTCTTCTACACAACAGTGTTTCCTATAGGGCCAGAACAGTGAGCTTGCTCAGAACTAAAGAACTGTGCATCCCACACACGGGCCATATCTTGTTCAACTCTCCTTAGGAAACTGACAGAACAGTAGCTTCTCTTCAGTCCAGTACACTGTACTTGCTGGGAACAAACGCGAGTGCTCTTTGCACTGTGTATGGCAATGGGAGCACAATAGTGACTCTCCTTACCAGAAAACATCTCTTGCTCATAGGACCAAAAACTGCATGAGATTCAAACCCATTTCTGACTGGGAAACAAACACTAGCTCGCCTCACAAGAAACACACTCTGCTTTTGAGAAAAGAGCACTCTTCTACTCTACTGTGTTTCCTGTAGGGCCAGGACAGTGAGTTTGCTCAGAACAAAAGAACTGTACTTCCTACACACACTGGACATATCTAATTCAACTCTGCTTAGGAAACTGACAAGAACAGTAGCTTCTCTTCAGTCCAGTACACTGTAATTGAGGGGAACAGACGCGAGTGCTATTTGCACTGTGTATGGCAATGGGAGCGCAAGAATGACTCTCCTTACCAGAAAACAACTCTTGCTCGTAGGACCAAAAACTGCATGTGATTCAACTCCATTTTTGACTGGGAAACAAACACTAGCTTGCCTTAGAAGAAACACACTCTGCTTTTGAGAAAAGACCACTCTTCTACTCTACGGTGTTTCCTATAGGGCCAGAACAGTGAGCTTGCTCAGACCAAAAGAACTGTGCTTCCTACACACACTGGCCATATCTAATTCAACTCTGCTTAGGAAACTGACAAGAACAGTAGCTTCTCTTCAGTGCAGTACACTGTACTTGCTGGGAACAGACGCGAGTGCTATTTGCACTGTGAATGGCAATGGGAGCGCAGTAGTGACTCTCCTTACCAGAAAACAACTCTTGCTCGTAGGACCAGAAACTGCATGTGATTCAACTCAATTTCTGACTGGGAAAGAAACACTAGCTCGCCTTACAAGAAACACACTCTGCTTTTGAGAAAAGACCACTCTTCTACTCTACTGTGTTTCCTATAGGGCCAGAACAGTGAGCTTGCTCAGAACAAAGAACTGTGCTTCCTACACACATGGACCATATCTAGTTCAACTCTGCTTAGGAAACTGACAAGAACAGTATCTTCTTTTCAGTCCAGTACACTGTACATGCTGGGAACAGACGCTAGTGCTATTTTCACTGTGTATGGCAATGGGAGCGCAACAGTGACTCTCCTTACCAGAAAACAACTCTTGCTTGTAGGACCAGAAACTGCATATGATTCAACTCCATTTCTGACTGGGAAACAAACATTAGCTCGCCTTATGAGAAACACACTCTGCTTTTGAGAAAAGAGCACTCTTCTACTCTACTGTGTTTCCTATAGGGCCAGAACAGTGAGCTTGCTCAGAACTAAAGAACTGTGCTTCCCACACACGGCCATATCTTGTTCAACTCTGCTTAGGAAAATGACAAAAACAGTAGCTTCTCTTCAGTCAAGTACACTGTACTTGCTGGGAACAGACGCGAATTCTATTTGCACTGTTTATGGCAGTGGGAGCGCAATAGTGTCTCTCCTTACCAGAAAACAACTCTTGCTCGTAGGACCAGAAACTGCATGTGATTCAACTCCATTTATGACTGGGAAACAAACACTAGCTAGCCTTACAAGAAACACACTCTGCTTTTGAGAAAAGAGGACAATTCTAATCTACTGTGTTTCCTAAAGGGCCAGAACAGTGAACTTGCTCAGAACAAAAGAACTGTGCATCCTACATACACGGGCCATATCTAGTTCAACTCTCCTTAGGAAACTGACAGAACAGTAGCTTCTCTTCAGTCCAGTACACTGTACTTGCTGGGAACAGACGCCAGTGCTCTTTGCACTGTGTATGGCAATGGGAGCACAATAGTGACTCTCCTTACCAGAAATCAGCTCTTGCTCGTAGGACCAGGAACTGCATGTTATTCAATTACATTTCTGACTGGGAAACAAACACTAGCTCGCCTTGCAAGGAAAACACTCTGCTTTTGAGAAAGGAGCACTCTTCTACTCTACTGTGTTTCCTATAGGGCCAGTAGAGTGAGCTTACTCAGAACAAAAGAACTGTGCTTCATACACACACGTGTCATATCTAGTTCAACTCTGCTTAGGAAACTGAGAATAGTAGTTTCCTTTCAGTCCAGTACACTGTACTTGCTGGGAAAAGACGTGTGTGCTATTTGCACTGTGTATGGCAATGGGAGCGCAATAGTGACTCTCCTTACCAGAAAACAACTCTTGCTCATAGGACCAAAAACTGCATGAGATTCAACTCCATTTCGGACTGGGAAACAAACACTAGCTCGCCTCACAAGAAACACACTCTGCTTTTGAGAAAAGAGCACTCTTCTACTCTACTGTGTTTCCTATAGGGCCAGAACAGTGAGCTTGCTCAGAACAAAAGAACTGTGATTCCTACACACACGGGCCATATCTAGATCAACTCTGCTTAGGAAACTGACAAGAACAGTAGCTTCTCTTCAGTCCAGTAGACTGTACTTCCTGGGAACAGACGCGAGTGCTATTTGCACTGTGTATGGCAATGGGAGCGCAATAGTGACTCTTCTTACCAGAAAACAACTCTTGCTCGTAGGACTAGAAACTGCATGTGATTCAACAACATTTCTGACTGGGAAACAAACACTAGCTCTCCTTACAAGAAACACACTCTGCTTTTGAGAAAAGAGCACTCTTCTACTCTACTGTGTTTCCTATAGGGCCAGGACAGTGAGCTTGCTCAGAACAAAAGAACTGTGCTTCATACACACACGGGTCATATCTAGTTCAACTCTGCTTAGGTAACTGAGAATAGTAGCTTCCTTTCAGTCCAGTACACTGTACTTGCTGGGAAAAGACGTGTGTGCTATTTGCACTGTGTATGGCAATGGGAGCGCAATAGTGACTCTCCTTACCAGAAAACAACTCTTGCTCGTAGGACCAAAAACTGCATGTGATTCAACTCCATTTCTGACTGGGAAACAAACACTAGCTCGCCTCACAAGAAACACACTCTGCTTTTGAGAAAAGACCACTCTTGTACTCTACGGTGTTTCCTGTTGGGCCAGAACAGGGAGCTTGCTCAGAACAAAAGAACTGTGCTTCCTACACACACTGGCCATACCTAATTCAACTCTGCTTAGTAAGCTGACAAGAACAGTAGCTTCTCTTCAGTGCAGTACAGTGTACTTTCCGGGAACAGACGCGAGTGCTATTTGCACTGTGTATGGCAATGGGAGCACAATAGTGACTCTCCTTACCAGAAAACAACTCTTGCTCGTAGGACCAGAAACTGCATGTGATTGAACTCCATTTCTGACTGGGAAACAAACACTAGCTCACCTTAAAAGAAACACACTCTGCTTTTGAGAAAAGACCACTCTTCTACTCTACTGTGTTTCCTATAGGGCCAGAACAGTGAGCTTGCTCAGAACAAAAGAACTGTGCTTCCTACACACACGGGCCATATCTAGTTCAACTCTGCTTAGGAAACTGACAAGAACAATAGCTTCTCTTCAGTCCAGTACACTGTTCTTGCTGGGAACAGACGCGAGTGCTATTTGCACTGTGTATGGCAATGGGAGCACAATAGTGACTCTTCTTACCAGAAAACAACTTTTGCTCATAGGACCAGAAACTGCATGTGATTCAACTCCATTACTGACTGGGAAACAAACATTAGCTCGCCTTACAAGAAACACACACTGCTTTTGAAAAAAGAGCACTCTTCTACTCTACTGTCTTTTCTATAGGGCCAGAACAGTGAGCTTGGTCAGTACTAAAGAAATGTGCTTCCTACACACACGGGCCATATCTAGTTCAATTCTGCTTAGGAAACTGACAAGAACTGTAGCTTCTCTTCAGTCCAGTACACTGTACTTGCTGGGAACAGACGCGAGTGCTATTTGCACTGTGAATGGCAATGGGAGCGCAGTAGTGACTCTCCTTACCAGAAAACAACTCTTGCTCGTAGGACCAGAAACTACATGTGATTCAACTCAATTTCTGACTGGGAAAGAAACACTAGCTCGCCTTACAAGAAACACACTCTGCTTTTGAGAAAAGACCACTCTTCTACTCTACTGTGTTTCCTATATGGCCAGAACAGTGAGCTTGCTCAGAACAAAGAACTGTGCTTCCTACACACATGGACCATATCTAGTTCAACTCTGCTTAGGAAACTGACAAGAACAGTATCTTCTTTTCAGTCCAGTACACTGTACATGCTGGGAACAGACGCTAGTGCTATTTTCACTGTGTATGGCAATGGGAGCGCAACAGTGACTCTCCTTACCAGAAAACAACTCTTGCTTGTAGGACCAGAAACTGCATATGATTCAACTCCATTTCTGACTGGGAAACAAACATTAGCTCGCCTTATGAGAAACACACTCTGCTTTTGAGAAAAGAGCACTCTTCTACTCTACTGTGTTTCCTATAGGGCCAGAACAGTGAGCTTGCTCAGAACTAAAGAACTGTGCTTCCCACACACGGCCATATCTTGTTCAACTCTGCTTAGGAAAATGACAAAAACAGTAGCTTCTCTTCAGTCAAGTACACTGTACTTGCTGGGAACAGACGCGAATTCTATTTGCACTGTTTATGGCAGTGGGAGCGCAATAGTGTCTCTCCTTACCAGAAAACAACTCTTGCTCGTAGGACCAGAAACTGCATGTGATTCAACTCCATTTATGACTGGGAAACAAACACTAGCTAGCCTTACAAGAAACACACTCTGCTTTTGAGAAAAGAGGACAATTCTAATCTACTGTGTTTCCTAAAGGGCCAGAACAGTGAACTTGCTCAGAACAAAAGAACTGTGCATCCTACATACACGGGCCATATCTAGTTCAACTCTCCTTAGGAAACTGACAGAACAGTAGCTTCTCTTCAGTCCAGTACACTGTACTTGCTGGGAACAGACGCCAGTGCTCTTTGCACTGTGTATGGCAATGGGAGCACAATAGTGACTCTCCTTACCAGAAATCAGCTCTTGCTCGTAGGACCAGGAACTGCATGTTATTCAATTACATTTCTGACTGGGAAACAAACACTAGCTCGCCTTGCAAGGAAAACACTCTGCTTTTGAGAAAGGAGCACTCTTCTACTCTACTGTGTTTCCTATAGGGCCAGTAGAGTGAGCTTACTCAGAACAAAAGAACTGTGCTTCGTACACACACGGGTCATATCTAGTTCAACTCTGCTTAGGAAACTGAGAATAGTAGTTTCCTTTCAGTCCAGTACACTGTACTTGCTGGGAAAAGACGTGTGTGCTATTTGCACTGTGTATGGCAATGGGAGCGCAATAGTGACTCTCCTTACCAGAAAACAACTCTTGCTCATAGGACCAAAAACTGCATGAGATTCAACTCCATTTCGGACTGGGAAACAAACACTAGCTCGCCTCACAAGAAACACACTCTGCTTTTGAGAAAAGAGCACTCTTCTACTCTACTGTGTTTCCTATAGGGCCAGAACAGTGAGCTTGCTCAGAACAAAAGAACTGTGATTCCTACACACACGGGCCATATCTAGATCAACTCTGCTTAGGAAACTGACAAGAACAGTAGCTTCTCTTCAGTCCAGTAGACTGTACTTCCTGGGAACAGACGCGAGTGCTATTTGCACTGTGTATGGCAATGGGAGCGCAATAGTGACTCTTCTTACCAGAAAACAACTCTTGCTCGTAGGACTAGAAACTGCATGTGATTCAACAACATTTCTGACTGGGAAACAAACACTAGCTCTCCTTACAAGAAACACACTCTGCTTTTGAGAAAAGAGCACTCTTCTACTCTACTGTGTTTCCTATAGGGCCAGGACAGTGAGCTTGCTCAGAACAAAAGAACTGTGCTTCATACACACACGGGTCATATCTAGTTCAACTCTGCTTAGGTAACTGAGAATAGTAGCTTCCTTTCAGTCCAGTACACTGTACTTGCTGGGAAAAGACGTGTGTGCTATTTGCACTGTGTATGGCAATGGGAGCACAAGAGTGACTCTCCTTACCAGAAAACAACTCTTGCTCGTAGGACCAAAAACTGCATGTGATTCAACTCCATTTCTGACTGGGAAACAAACACTAGCTCGCCTCACAAGAAACACACTCTGCTTTTGAGAAAAGACCACTCTTGTACTCTACGGTGTTTCCTGTTGGGCCAGAACAGGGAGCTTGCTCAGAACAAAAGAACTGTGCTTCCTACACACACTGGCCATACCTAATTCAACTCTGCTTAGTAAGCTGACAAGAACAGTAGCTTCTCTTCAGTGCAGTACAGTGTACTTTCCGGGAACAGACGCGAGTGCTATTTGCACTGTGTATGGCAATGGGAGCACAATAGTGACTCTCCTTACCAGAAAACAACTCTTGCTCGTAGGACCAGAAACTGCATGTGATTGAACTCCATTTCTGACTGGGAAACAAACACTAGCTCACCTTAAAAGAAACACACTCTGCTTTTGAGAAAAGACCACTCTTCTACTCTACTGTGTTTCCTATAGGGCCAGAACAGTGAGCTTGCTCAGAACAAAAGAACTGTGCTTCCTACACACACGGGCCATATCTAGTTCAACTCTGCTTAGGAAACTGACAAGAACAATAGCTTCTCTTCAGTCCAGTACACTGTTCTTGCTGGGAACAGACGCGAGTGCTATTTGCACTGTGTATGGCAATGGGAGCACAATAGTGACTCTTCTTACCAGAAAACAACTTTTGCTCATAGGACCAGAAACTGCATGTGATTCAACTCCATTACTGACTGGGAAACAAACATTAGCTCGCCTTACAAGAAACACACACTGCTTTTGAAAAAAGAGCACTCTTCTACTCTACTGTCTTTTCTATAGGGCCAGAACAGTGAGCTTGGTCAGTACTAAAGAAATGTGCTTCCTACACACACGGGCCATATCTAGTTCAATTCTGCTTAGGAAACTGACAAGAACTGTAGCTTCTCTTCAGTCCAGTACACTGTACTTGCTGGGAACAGACGCGAGTGCTATTTGCACTGTGTATGGCAATGGGAGCGCAATAGTGACTCTCCTTACCAGAAAACAACTCTTGCTCATAGCACCAGAAACTGCATGTCATTCAAATCCATTTCTGACTGGGAAACAAACGCTAGCTCGCCTTACAAGAAACACACTCTGCTTTTTAAAAAAGAGCACTCTTCTACTCTACTGTGTTTCCTATAGGGCCAGAACAGTGAGCTTGCTCAGAACAAAAGAGATGTGCTTCCTACACACACGGGCCATATCTCGTTCAACTCTGCTTAGGAAACTGACAAGAACAGTAGCTTCTCTTCAGTCCAGTACACTGTACTTGCTGGGAACAGACACGAGTGCTATTGCACTGTGTATGGCAATGGGAGCGCAATAGTGACTCTTCTTACCAGAAAACAACTCTTGCTCGTAGGACCAGAAACTGCATGTGATTCAACAACATTTCTGACTGGGAAACAAACACTAGCTCTCCTTACAAGAAACACACTCTGCTTTTGAAAAAAGAGCACTCTTCTACTCTACTGTGTTTCCTATAAGGCCAGAACAGTGAGCTTGCTCAGAACAAAAGAACTGTGCTTCCCCCACACACGGGCCATATGAAGTTAAACTCTGCTTAGGAAACTGACAAGAACAGTAGCTTCTCTTCAGTCCAGTACACTGTACTTGCTGGGAACAGACACGAGTGATATTTGCACTGTGAATGGCAATGGGAGCGCAATAGTGACTCTCCTTACCAGAAAACAATTCTTGCTCGTAGGACCAGAAACTGCATGTCATTCAACTCCATTTATGAATAGGAAACAAACACTAGCTCGCCTTACAAGAAACACACTCTGCTTTTGAGAAAAGAGCACTCTTCTACTGTACTGTGTTTGCTATTGGGCCAAAACATTGAGCTTGCTCAGAACAAAAGAACTGTGCTTCTTACACACACGAGTCATATCTAGTTCAACTCTGCTTAGGAAACTGACAAGAACAGTAGCTTCTCTTCAATCCAGTACACTGTACTTGCTGGGAACAGTCGCGAGTGCTATTTGAACTGTGTATGGCAATGGGAGCGCAATAGTGACTCTTCTTACCAGAAAACAATTCTTGCTCGAAGGACCAAAAACTGCATGTGATTCAACTCCATTTCTGACTGGGAAACAAACACTAGCTCGCTTTACAAGAGACCAACTCTGCTTTTGAAAAAAGAGCACTCTTCTACTCTACAGTGTTTCCTATAGGGCCAGAACAGTGAGCTTGCTCAGAACTAAAGAACTGTGCTTCCCACACACGGGCCATATCTTGTTCAACTCTGCTTAGGAAACTGACAAAAACAGTAGCTTCTCTTCAGTCCAGTACACTGTACTTGCTGGGAACAGACGCGAATTCTATTTGCTCTGTTTATGGCAGTGGGAGCACAATAGTGTCTCTCCTTACCAGAAAACAACTCTTGCTCGTAGGACCAGAAACTGCATGTGATTCAACTCCATTTATGACTGGGAAACAAACACTAGCTAGCCTTACAAGAAACACACTCTGCTTTTGAGAAAAGAGGACAATTCTAATCTACTGTGTTTCCTATAGGGCCAGAACAGTGAACTTGCTCAGAACAAAAGAACTGTGCTTCCTACATACACGGGCCATATCTAGTTCAACTCTCCTTAGGAAACTGACAGAACAGTAGATTCTCTTCAGTCCAGTACACTGTACTTGCTGGGAACAGACGCCAGTGCTCTTTGCACTGTGTATGGCAATGGGAGCACAATAGTGACTCTCCTTACCAGAAATCAGCTCTTGCTCGTAGGACCAGGAACTGCATGTTATTCAATTACATTTCTGACTGGGAAACAAACACTAGCTCGCCTTGCAAGGAAAACACTCTGCTTTTGAGAAAGGAGCACTCTTCTACTCTACTGTGTTTCCTATAGGGCCAGTAGAGTGAGCTTACTCAGAACAAAAGAACTGTGCTTCATACACACACGGGTCATATCTAGTTCAACTCTGCTTAGGAAACTGAGAATAGTAGCTTCCTTTCAGTCCAGTACACTGTACTTGCTGGGAAAAGACGTGTGTGCTATTTGCACTGTGTATGGCAATGGGAGCGCAATAGTGACTCTCCTTACCAGAAAACAACTCTTGCTCATAGGACCAAAAACTGCATGAGATTCAACTCCATTTCGGACTGGGAAACAAACACTAGCTCGCCTCACAAGAAACACACTCTGCTTTTGAGAAAAGAGCACTCTTCTACTCTACTGTGTTTCCTATAGGGCCAGAACAGTGAGCTTGCTCAGAACAAAAGAACTGTGATTCCCACACACACGGGCCATATCTAGATCAACTCTGCTTAGGAAACTGACAAGAACAGTAGCTTCTCTTCAGTCCAGTAGACTGTACTTCCTGGGAACAGACGCGAGTGCTATTTGCACTGTGTATGGCAATGGGAGCGCAATAGTGACTCTTCTTACCAGAAAACAACTCTTGCTCGTAGGACTAGAAACTGCATGTGATTCAACAACATTTCTGACTGGGAAACAAACACTAGCTCTCCTTACAAGAAACACACTCTGCTTTTGAGAAAAGAGCACTCTTCTACTCTACTGTGTTTCCTATAGGGCCAGGACAGTGAGCTTGCTCAGAACAAAAGAACTGTGCTTCCTATACACGGGCCATATCTAGTTCAACTCTCTTTAGAAACTGACAGAACAGTAGCTTCTCTTCAGTCCAGTACACTGTACTTGCTGGGAACAGACACGAGTGATATTTGCACGGTGAATGGCAATGGGAGAGCAATAGTGACTCTCCTTACCAGAAAACAATTCTTGCTCGTAGGACCAAAAACTGCGTGTCATTCAACTCCATTTATGAATGGGAAACAAACACTAGCTTGCCTTACAAAAGAACACACTCTGCTTTTGAGAAAAGAGCACTCTTCTACTGTACTGTGTTTCCTATAGGGCCAAAACAGTGAGCTTGCTCAGAACAAAAGAACTGTGCTTCCTACACACACGAGTCATATCTAGTTCAACTCTGCTTACGAAAATTACAAGAACAGTAGCTTCTCTTCAATCCAGTACACTGAACTTGCTGGGAACAGACGTGAGTGCTATTTGCACTGTGTATGGCAATGGGAGCGCAATAGTGACTCTTCTTACCAGAAAACAATTCTTGCTCGAAGGACCAAAAACTGCATTTGATTCAACTCCATTTCTGACTGGGAAACAAACACTAGCTCGCTTTACAAGAGACAAACTCTGCTTTTGAAAAAAGAGCACTCTTCTACACAACAGTGTTTCCTATAGGGCCAGAACAGTGAGCTTGCTCAGAACTAAAGAACTGTGCATCCCACACACGGGCCATATCTTGTTCAACTCTCCTTAGGAAACTGACAGAACAGTAGCTTCTCTTCAGTCCAGTACACTGTACTTGCTGGGAACAAACGCGAGTGCTCTTTGCACTGTGTATGGCAATGGGAGCACAATAGTGACTCTCCTTACCAGAAAACATCTCTTGCTCATAGGACCAAAAACTGCATGAGATTCAAACCCATTTCTGACTGGGAAACAAACACTAGCTCGCCTCACAAGAAACACACTCTGCTTTTGAGAAAAGAGCACTCTTCTACTCTACTGTGTTTCCTGTAGGGCCAGGACAGTGAGTTTGCTCAGAACAAAAGAACTGTACTTCCTACACACACTGGACATATCTAATTCAACTCTGCTTAGGAAACTGACAAGAACAGTAGCTTCTCTTCAGTCCAGTACACTGTAATTGAGGGGAACAGACGCGAGTGCTATTTGCACTGTGTATGGCAATGGGAGCGCAAGAATGACTCTCCTTACCAGAAAACAACTCTTGCTCGTAGGACCAAAAACTGCATGTGATTCAACTCCATTTTTGACTGGGAAACAAACACTAGCTTGCCTTAGAAGAAACACACTCTGCTTTTGAGAAAAGACCACTCTTCTACTCTACGGTGTTTCCTATAGGGCCAGAACAGTGAGCTTGCTCAGACCAAAAGAACTGTGCTTCCTACACACACTGGCCATATCTAATTCAACTCTGCTTAGGAAACTGACAAGAACAGTAGCTTCTCTTCAGTGCAGTACACTGTACTTGCTGGGAACAGACGCGAGTGCTATTTGCACTGTGAATGGCAATGGGAGCGCAGTAGTGACTCTCCTTACCAGAAAACAACTCTTGCTCGTAGGACCAGAAACTGCATGTGATTCAACTCAATTTCTGACTGGGAAAGAAACACTAGCTCGCCTTACAAGAAACACACTCTGCTTTTGAGAAAAGACCACTCTTCTACTCTACTGTGTTTCCTATAGGGCCAGAACAGTGAGCTTGCTCAGAACAAAGAACTGTGCTTCCTACACACATGGACCATATCTAGTTCAACTCTGCTTAGGAAACTGACAAGAACAGTATCTTCTTTTCAGTCCAGTACACTGTACATGCTGGGAACAGACGCTAGTGCTATTTTCACTGTGTATGGCAATGGGAGCGCAACAGTGACTCTCCTTACCAGAAAACAACTCTTGCTTGTAGGACCAGAAACTGCATATGATTCAACTCCATTTCTGACTGGGAAACAAACATTAGCTCGCCTTATGAGAAACACACTCTGCTTTTGAGAAAAGAGCACTCTTCTACTCTACTGTGTTTCCTATAGGGCCAGAACAGTGAGCTTGCTCAGAACTAAAGAACTGTGCTTCCCACACACGGCCATATCTTGTTCAACTCTGCTTAGGAAAATGACAAAAACAGTAGCTTCTCTTCAGTCAAGTACACTGTACTTGCTGGGAACAGACGCGAATTCTATTTGCACTGTTTATGGCAGTGGGAGCGCAATAGTGTCTCTCCTTACCAGAAAACAACTCTTGCTCGTAGGACCAGAAACTGCATGTGATTCAACTCCATTTATGACTGGGAAACAAACACTAGCTAGCCTTACAAGAAACACACTCTGCTTTTGAGAAAAGAGGACAATTCTAATCTACTGTGTTTCCTAAAGGGCCAGAACAGTGAACTTGCTCAGAACAAAAGAACTGTGCATCCTACATACACGGGCCATATCTAGTTCAACTCTCCTTAGGAAACTGACAGAACAGTAGCTTCTCTTCAGTCCAGTACACTGTACTTGCTGGGAACAGACGCCAGTGCTCTTTGCACTGTGTATGGCAATGGGAGCACAATAGTGACTCTCCTTACCAGAAATCAGCTCTTGCTCGTAGGACCAGGAACTGCATGTTATTCAATTACATTTCTGACTGGGAAACAAACACTAGCTCGCCTTGCAAGGAAAACACTCTGCTTTTGAGAAAGGAGCACTCTTCTACTCTACTGTGTTTCCTATAGGGCCAGTAGAGTGAGCTTACTCAGAACAAAAGAACTGTGCTTCATACACACACGGGTCATATCTAGTTCAACTCTGCTTAGGAAACTGAGAATAGTAGTTTCCTTTCAGTCCAGTACACTGTACTTGCTGGGAAAAGACGTGTGTGCTATTTGCACTGTGTATGGCAATGGGAGCGCAATAGTGACTCTCCTTACCAGAAAACAACTCTTGCTCATAGGACCAAAAACTGCATGAGATTCAACTCCATTTCGGACTGGGAAACAAACACTAGCTCGCCTCACAAGAAACACACTCTGCTTTTGAGAAAAGAGCACTCTTCTACTCTACTGTGTTTCCTATAGGGCCAGAACAGTGAGCTTGCTCAGAACAAAAGAACTGTGATTCCTACACACACGGGCCATATCTAGATCAACTCTGCTTAGGAAACTGACAAGAACAGTAGCTTCTCTTCAGTCCAGTAGACTGTACTTCCTGGGAACAGACGCGAGTGCTATTTGCACTGTGTATGGCAATGGGAGCGCAATAGTGACTCTTCTTACCAGAAAACAACTCTTGCTCGTAGGACTAGAAACTGCATGTGATTCAACAACATTTCTGACTGGGAAACAAACACTAGCTCTCCTTACAAGAAACACACTCTGCTTTTGAGAAAAGAGCACTCTTCTACTCTACTGTGTTTCCTATAGGGCCAGGACAGTGAGCTTGCTCAGAACAAAAGAACTGTGCTTCATACACACACGGGTCATATCTAGTTCAACTCTGCTTAGGTAACTGAGAATAGTAGCTTCCTTTCAGTCCAGTACACTGTACTTGCTGGGAAAAGACGTGTGTGCTATTTGCACTGTGTATGGCAATGGGAGCGCAATAGTGACTCTCCTTACCAGAAAACAACTCTTGCTCGTAGGACCAAAAACTGCATGTGATTCAACTCCATTTCTGACTGGGAAACAAACACTAGCTCGCCTCACAAGAAACACACTCTGCTTTTGAGAAAAGACCACTCTTGTACTCTACGGTGTTTCCTGTTGGGCCAGAACAGGGAGCTTGCTCAGAACAAAAGAACTGTGCTTCCTACACACACTGGCCATACCTAATTCAACTCTGCTTAGTAAGCTGACAAGAACAGTAGCTTCTCTTCAGTGCAGTACAGTGTACTTTCCGGGAACAGACGCGAGTGCTATTTGCACTGTGTATGGCAATGGGAGCACAATAGTGACTCTCCTTACCAGAAAACAACTCTTGCTCGTAGGACCAGAAACTGCATGTGATTGAACTCCATTTCTGACTGGGAAACAAACACTAGCTCACCTTAAAAGAAACACACTCTGCTTTTGAGAAAAGACCACTCTTCTACTCTACTGTGTTTCCTATAGGGCCAGAACAGTGAGCTTGCTCAGAACAAAAGAACTGTGCTTCCTACACACACGGGCCATATCTAGTTCAACTCTGCTTAGGAAACTGACAAGAACAATAGCTTCTCTTCAGTCCAGTACACTGTTCTTGCTGGGAACAGACGCGAGTGCTATTTGCACTGTGTATGGCAATGGGAGCACAATAGTGACTCTTCTTACCAGAAAACAACTTTTGCTCATAGGACCAGAAACTGCATGTGATTCAACTCCATTACTGACTGGGAAACAAACATTAGCTCGCCTTACAAGAAACACACACTGCTTTTGAAAAAAGAGCACTCTTCTACTCTACTGTCTTTTCTATAGGGCCAGAACAGTGAGCTTGGTCAGTACTAAAGAAATGTGCTTCCTACACACACGGGCCATATCTAGTTCAATTCTGCTTAGGAAACTGACAAGAACTGTAGCTTCTCTTCAGTCCAGTACACTGTACTTGCTGGGAACAGACGCGAGTGCTATTTGCACTGTGAATGGCAATGGGAGCGCAGTAGTGACTCTCCTTACCAGAAAACAACTCTTGCTCGTAGGACCAGAAACTACATGTGATTCAACTCAATTTCTGACTGGGAAAGAAACACTAGCTCGCCTTACAAGAAACACACTCTGCTTTTGAGAAAAGACCACTCTTCTACTCTACTGTGTTTCCTATAGGGCCAGAACAGTGAGCTTGCTCAGAACAAAGAACTGTGCTTCCTACACACATGGACCATATCTAGTTCAACTCTGCTTAGGAAACTGACAAGAACAGTATCTTCTTTTCAGTCCAGTACACTGTACATGCTGGGAACAGACGCTAGTGCTATTTTCACTGTGTATGGCAATGGGAGCGCAACAGTGACTCTCCTTACCAGAAAACAACTCTTGCTTGTAGGACCAGAAACTGCATATGATTCAACTCCATTTCTGACTGGGAAACAAACATTAGCTCGCCTTATGAGAAACACACTCTGCTTTTGAGAAAAGAGCACTCTTCTACTCTACTGTGTTTCCTATAGGGCCAGAACAGTGAGCTTGCTCAGAACTAAAGAACTGTGCTTCCCACACACGGCCATATCTTGTTCAACTCTGCTTAGGAAAATGACAAAAACAGTAGCTTCTCTTCAGTCAAGTACACTGTACTTGCTGGGAACAGACGCGAATTCTATTTGCACTGTTTATGGCAGTGGGAGCGCAATAGTGTCTCTCCTTACCAGAAAACAACTCTTGCTCGTAGGACCAGAAACTGCATGTGATTCAACTCCATTTATGACTGGGAAACAAACACTAGCTAGCCTTACAAGAAACACACTCTGCTTTTGAGAAAAGAGGACAATTCTAATCTACTGTGTTTCCTAAAGGGCCAGAACAGTGAACTTGCTCAGAACAAAAGAACTGTGCATCCTACATACACGGGCCATATCTAGTTCAACTCTCCTTAGGAAACTGACAGAACAGTAGCTTCTCTTCAGTCCAGTACACTGTACTTGCTGGGGAACAGACGCCAGTGCTCTTTGCACTGTGTATGGCAATGGGAGCACAATAGTGACTCTCCTTACCAGAAATCAGCTCTTGCTCGTAGGACCAGGAACTGCATGTTATTCAATTACATTTCTGACTGGGAAACAAACACTAGCTCGCCTTGCAAGGAAAACACTCTGCTTTTGAGAAAGGAGCACTCTTCTACTCTACTGTGTTTCCTATAGGGCCAGTAGAGTGAGCTTACTCAGAACAAAAGAACTGTGCTTCATACACACACGGGTCATATCTAGTTCAACTCTGCTTAGGAAACTGAGAATAGTAGTTTCCTTTCAGTCCAGTACACTGTACTTGCTGGGAAAAGACGTGTGTGCTATTTGCACTGTGTATGGCAATGGGAGCGCAATAGTGACTCTCCTTACCAGAAAACAACTCTTGCTCATAGGACCAAAAACTGCATGAGATTCAACTCCATTTCGGACTGGGAAACAAACACTAGCTCGCCTCACAAGAAACACACTCTGCTTTTGAGAAAAGAGCACTCTTCTACTCTACTGTGTTTCCTATAGGGCCAGAACAGTGAGCTTGCTCAGAACAAAAGAACTGTGATTCCTACACACACGGGCCATATCTAGATCAACTCTGCTTAGGAAACTGACAAGAACAGTAGCTTCTCTTCAGTCCAGTAGACTGTACTTCCTGGGAACAGACGCGAGTGCTATTTGCACTGTGTATGGCAATGGGAGCGCAATAGTGACTCTTCTTACCAGAAAACAACTCTTGCTCGTAGGACTAGAAACTGCATGTGATTCAACAACATTTCTGACTGGGAAACAAACACTAGCTCTCCTTACAAGAAACACACTCTGCTTTGAGAAAAGAGCACTCTTCTACTCTACTGTGTTTCCTATAGGCCAGGACAGTGAGCTTGCTCAGAACAAAAGAACTGTGCTTCATACACACACGGGTCATATCTAGTTCAACTCTGCTTAGGTAACTGAGAATAGTAGCTTCCTTTCAGTCCAGTACACTGTACTTGCTGGGAAAAGACGTGTGTGCTATTTGCACTGTGTATGGCAATGGGAGCACAAGAGTGACTCTCCTTACCAGAAAACAACTCTTGCTCGTAGGACCAAAAACTGCATGTGATTCAACTCCATTTCTGACTGGGAAACAAACACTAGCTCGCCTCACAAGAAACACACTCTGCTTTTGAGAAAAGACCACTCTTGTACTCTACGGTGTTTCCTGTTGGGCCAGAACAGGGAGCTTGCTCAGAACAAAAGAACTGTGCTTCCTACACACACTGGCCATACCTAATTCAACTCTGCTTAGTAAGCTGACAAGAACAGTAGCTTCTCTTCAGTGCAGTACAGTGTACTTTCCGGGAACAGACGCGAGTGCTATTTGCACTGTGTATGGCAATGGGAGCACAATAGTGACTCTCCTTACCAGAAAACAACTCTTGCTCGTAGGACCAGAAACTGCATGTGATTGAACTCCATTTCTGACTGGGAAACAAACACTAGCTCACCTTAAAAGAAACACACTCTGCTTTTGAGAAAAGACCACTCTTCTACTCTACTGTGTTTCCTATAGGGCCAGAACAGTGAGCTTGCTCAGAACAAAAGAACTGTGCTTCCTACACACACGGGCCATATCTAGTTCAACTCTGCTTAGGAAACTGACAAGAACAATAGCTTCTCTTCAGTCCAGTACACTGTTCTTGCTGGGAACAGACGCGAGTGCTATTTGCACTGTGTATGGCAATGGGAGCACAATAGTGACTCTTCTTACCAGAAAACAACTTTTGCTCATAGGACCAGAAACTGCATGTGATTCAACTCCATTACTGACTGGGAAACAAACATTAGCTCGCCTTACAAGAAACACACACTGCTTTTGAAAAAAGAGCACTCTTCTACTCTACTGTCTTTTCTATAGGGCCAGAACAGTGAGCTTGGTCAGTACTAAAGAAATGTGCTTCCTACACACACGGGCCATATCTAGTTCAATTCTGCTTAGGAAACTGACAAGAACTGTAGCTTCTCTTCAGTCCAGTACACTGTACTTGCTGGGAACAGACGCGAGTGCTATTTGCACTGTGTATGGCAATGGGAGCGCAATAGTGACTCTCCTTACCAGAAAACAACTCTTGCTCATAGCACCAGAAACTGCATGTCATTCAAATCCATTTCTGACTGGGAAACAAACGCTAGCTCGCCTTACAAGAAACACACTCTGCTTTTTAAAAAAGAGCACTCTTCTACTCTACTGTGTTTCCTATAGGGCCAGAACAGTGAGCTTGCTCAGAACAAAAGAGATGTGCTTCCTACACACACGGGCCATATCTCGTTCAACTCTGCTTAGGAAACTGACAAGAACAGTAGCTTCTCTTCAGTCCAGTACACTGTACTTGCTGGGAACAGACACGAGTGCTATTGCACTGTGTATGGCAATGGGAGCGCAATAGTGACTCTTCTTACCAGAAAACAACTCTTGCTCGTAGGACCAGAAACTGCATGTGATTCAACAACATTTCTGACTGGGAAACAAACACTAGCTCTCCTTACAAGAAACACACTCTGCTTTTGAAAAAAGAGCACTCTTCTACTCTACTGTGTTTCCTATAAGGCCAGAACAGTGAGCTTGCTCAGAACAAAAGAACTGTGCTTCCCCCACACACGGGCCATATGAAGTTAAACTCTGCTTAGGAAACTGACAAGAACAGTAGCTTCTCTTCAGTCCAGTACACTGTACTTGCTGGGAACAGACACGAGTGATATTTGCACTGTGAATGGCAATGGGAGCGCAATAGTGACTCTCCTTACCAGAAAACAATTCTTGCTCGTAGGACCAGAAACTGCATGTCATTCAACTCCATTTATGAATAGGAAACAAACACTAGCTCGCCTTACAAGAAACACACTCTGCTTTTGAGAAAAGAGCACTCTTCTACTGTACTGTGTTTGCTATTGGGCCAAAACATTGAGCTTGCTCAGAACAAAAGAACTGTGCTTCCTACACACACGAGTCATATCTAGTTCAACTCTGCTTAGGAAACTGACAAGAACAGTAGCTTCTCTTCAATCCAGTACACTGTACTTGCTGGGAACAGTCGCGAGTGCTATTTGAACTGTGTATGGCAATGGGAGCGCAATAGTGACTCTTCTTACCAGAAAACAATTCTTGCTCGAAGGACCAAAAACTGCATGTGATTCAACTCCATTTCTGACTGGGAAACAAACACTAGCTCGCTTTACAAGAGACCAACTCTGCTTTTGAAAAAAGAGCACTCTTCTACTCTACAGTGTTTCCTATAGGGCCAGAACAGTGAGCTTGCTTAGAACTAAAGAACTGTGCTTCCCACACACGGGCCATATCTTGTTCAACTCTGCTTAGGAAACTGACAAAAACAGTAGCTTCTCTTCAGTCCAGTACACTGTACTTGCTGGGAACAGACGCGAATTCTATTTGCTCTGTTTATGGCAGTGGGAGCACAATAGTGTCTCTCCTTACCAGAAAACAACTCTTGCTCGTAGGACCAGAAACTGCATGTGATTCAACTCCATTTATGACTGGGAAACAAACACTAGCTAGCCTTACAAGAAACACACTCTGCTTTTGAGAAAAGAGGACAATTCTAATCTACTGTGTTTCCTATAGGGCCAGAACAGTGAACTTGCTCAGAACAAAAGAACTGTGCTTCCTACATACACGGGCCATATCTAGTTCAACTCTCCTTAGGAAACTGACAGAACAGTAGATTCTCTTCAGTCCAGTACACTGTACTTGCTGGGAACAGACGCCAGTGCTCTTTGCACTGTGTATGGCAATGGGAGCACAATAGTGACTCTCCTTACCAGAAATCAGCTCTTGCTCGTAGGACCAGGAACTGCATGTTATTCAATTACATTTCTGACTGGGAAACAAACACTAGCTCGCCTTGCAAGGAAAACACTCTGCTTTTGAGAAAGGAGCACTCTTCTACTCTACTGTGTTTCCTATAGGGCCAGTAGAGTGAGCTTACTCAGAACAAAAGAACTGTGCTTCATACACACACGGGTCATATCTAGTTCAACTCTGCTTAGGAAACTGAGAATAGTAGCTTCCTTTCAGTCCAGTACACTGTACTTGCTGGGAAAAGACGTGTGTGCTATTTGCACTGTGTATGGCAATGGGAGCGCAATAGTGACTCTCCTTACCAGAAAACAACTCTTGCTCATAGGACCAAAAACTGCATGAGATTCAACTCCATTTCGGACTGGGAAACAAACACTAGCTCGCCTCACAAGAAACACACTCTGCTTTTGAGAAAAGAGCACTCTTCTACTCTACTGTGTTTCCTATAGGGCCAGAACAGTGAGCTTGCTCAGAACAAAAGAACTGTGATTCCCACACACACGGGCCATATCTAGATCAACTCTGCTTAGGAAACTGACAAGAACAGTAGCTTCTCTTCAGTCCAGTAGACTGTACTTCCTGGGAACAGACGCGAGTGCTATTTGCACTGTGTATGGCAATGGGAGCGCAATAGTGACTCTTCTTACCAGAAAACAACTCTTGCTCGTAGGACTAGAAACTGCATGTGATTCAACAACATTTCTGACTGGGAAACAAACACTAGCTCTCCTTACAAGAAACACACTCTGCTTTTGAGAAAAGAGCACTCTTCTACTCTACTGTGTTTCCTATAGGGCCAGGACAGTGAGCTTGCTCAGAACAAAAGAACTGTGCTTCCTATACACGGGCCATATCTAGTTCAACTCTCTTTAGAAACTGACAGAACAGTAGCTTCTCTTCAGTCCAGTACACTGTACTTGCTGGGAACAGACACGAGTGATATTTGCACGGTGAATGGCAATGGGAGAGCAATAGTGACTCTCCTTACCAGAAAACAATTCTTGCTCGTAGGACCAAAAACTGCGTGTCATTCAACTCCATTTATGAATGGGAAACAAACACTAGCTTGCCTTACAAAAGAACACACTCTGCTTTTGAGAAAAGAGCACTCTTCTACTGTACTGTGTTTCCTATAGGGCCAAAACAGTGAGCTTGCTCAGAACAAAAGAACTGTGCTTCCTACACACACGAGTCATATCTAGTTCAACTCTGCTTACGAAAATTACAAGAACAGTAGCTTCTCTTCAATCCAGTACACTGAACTTGCTGGGAACAGACGTGAGTGCTATTTGCACTGTGTATGGCAATGGGAGCGCAATAGTGACTCTTCTTACCAGAAAACAATTCTTGCTCGAAGGACCAAAAACTGCATTTGATTCAACTCCATTTCTGACTGGGAAACAAACACTAGCTCGCTTTACAAGAGACAAACTCTGCTTTTGAAAAAAGAGCACTCTTCTACACAACAGTGTTTCCTATAGGGCCAGAACAGTGAGCTTGCTCAGAACTAAAGAACTGTGCTTCCCACACACGGGCCATATCTTGTTCAACTCTGCTTAGGAAACTGACAAAAACAGTAGCTTCTCTTCAGTCCAGTACACTGTACTTGCTGGGAACAGACGCGAATTCTATTTGCTCTGTTTATGGCAGTGGGAGCACAATAGTGTCTCTCCTTACCAGAAAACAACTCTTGCTCGTAGGACCAGAAACTGCATGTGATTCAACTCCATTTATGACTGGGAAACAAACACTAGCTAGCCTTACAAGAAACACACTCTGCTTTTGAGAAAAGAGGACAATTCTAATCTACTGTGTTTCCTATAGGGCCAGAACAGTGAACTTGCTCAGAACAAAAGAACTGTGCTTCCTACATACACGGGCCATATCTAGTTCAACTCTCCTTAGGAAACTGACAGAACAGTAGATTCTCTTCAGTCCAGTACACTGTACTTGCTGGGAACAGACGCCAGTGCTCTTTGCACTGTGTATGGCAATGGGAGCACAATAGTGACTCTCCTTACCAGAAATCAGCTCTTGCTCGTAGGACCAGGAACTGCATGTTATTCAATTACATTTCTGACTGGGAAACAAACACTAGCTCGCCTTGCAAGGAAAACACTCTGCTTTTGAGAAAGGAGCACTCTTCTACTCTACTGTGTTTCCTATAGGGCCAGTAGAGTGAGCTTACTCAGAACAAAAGAACTGTGCTTCATACACACACGGGTCATATCTAGTTCAACTCTGCTTAGGAAACTGAGAATAGTAGCTTCCTTTCAGTCCAGTACACTGTACTTGCTGGGAAAAGACGTGTGTGCTATTTGCACTGTGTATGGCAATGGGAGCGCAATAGTGACTCTCCTTACCAGAAAACAACTCTTGCTCATAGGACCAAAAACTGCATGAGATTCAACTCCATTTCGGACTGGGAAACAAACACTAGCTCGCCTCACAAGAAACACACTCTGCTTTTGAGAAAAGAGCACTCTTCTACTCTACTGTGTTTCCTATAGGGCCAGAACAGTGAGCTTGCTCAGAACAAAAGAACTGTGATTCCCACACACACGGGCCATATCTAGATCAACTCTGCTTAGGAAACTGACAAGAACAGTAGCTTCTCTTCAGTCCAGTAGACTGTACTTCCTGGGAACAGACGCGAGTGCTATTTGCACTGTGTATGGCAATGGGAGCGCAATAGTGACTCTTCTTACCAGAAAACAACTCTTGCTCGTAGGACTAGAAACTGCATGTGATTCAACAACATTTCTGACTGGGAAACAAACACTAGCTCTCCTTACAAGAAACACACTCTGCTTTTGAGAAAAGAGCACTCTTCTACTCTACTGTGTTTCCTATAGGGCCAGGACAGTGAGCTTGCTCAGAACAAAAGAACTGTGCTTCCTATACACGGGCCATATCTAGTTCAACTCTCTTTAGAAACTGACAGAACAGTAGCTTCTCTTCAGTCCAGTACACTGTACTTGCTGGGAACAGACACGAGTGATATTTGCACGGTGAATGGCAATGGGAGAGCAATAGGGACTCTCCTTACCAGAAAACAATTCTTGCTCGTAGGACCAAAAACTGCGTGTCATTCAACTCCATTTATGAATGGGAAACAAACACTAGCTTGCCTTACAAAAGAACACACTCTGCTTTTGAGAAAAGAGCACTCTTCTACTGTACTGTGTTTCCTATAGGGCCAAAACAGTGAGCTTGCTCAGAACAAAAGAACTGTGCTTCCTACACACACGAGTCATATCTAGTTCAACTCTGCTTACGAAAATTACAAGAACAGTAGCTTCTCTTCAATCCAGTACACTGAACTTGCTGGGAACAGACGTGAGTGCTATTTGCACTGTGTATGGCAATGGGAGCGCAATAGTGACTCTTCTTACCAGAAAACAATTCTTGCTCGAAGGACCAAAAACTGCATTTGATTCAACTCCATTTCTGACTGGGAAACAAACACTAGCTCGCTTTACAAGAGACAAACTCTGCTTTTGAAAAAAGAGCACTCTTCTACACAACAGTGTTTCCTATAGGGCCAGAACAGTGAGCTTGCTCAGAACTAAAGAACTGTGCATCCCACACACGGGCCATATCTTGTTCAACTCTGCTTAGGAAACTGACAAGAACAGTAGCTTCTCTTCAGTCCAGTACACTGTACTTGCGGGGAACAGATGCGAGTTCTATTTGCAATGTTTACGGCAGTGGGAGTGCAATAGTGTCTCTCCTTACCAGAAAACAACTCTTGCTCGTAGGACCAGAAACTGCACGTGATTCAACTCCATTTCTGACTGGAAAACAAACACTAGCTAGCCTTACAAGAAACACACTCTGCTTTTGAGAAAAGAGCACTCTTCTACTCTACTGTGGTTCCTATAGGGCCAGAACAGTGAGCTTGCTCAGAACAAAAGAACTGTGCTTCCTACCTACACGGGCCATAACTAGTTCAACTCTCCTTAGGAAACTGACAGAACAGTAGCTTCTCTTCAGTCCAGTACACTGTACTTGCTGGGAACAGACGCGAGTGCTCTTTGCACTGTGTATGGCAATGGGAGCACAATAGTGACTCTCTATACCAGAAAACAAATCTTGCTCATAGGACCAAAAGCTGCATGTGATTCAACTCCATTTCTGACTGGGAAACAAACACTAGCTCGCCTTACAAGAAACACACTCTGTTTTTGAGAAAAGAGCACACTTCTAATCTACTGTGTTGCTTATTGAGCCAGAAGACTGAGCTGGCTAAGAACAAACGAACTGTGCTTCCTACACACATGGGCCATATCTAGTTCAATTCTGCTTAGGAAACTGACAAGAACAGTAGCTTCTCTTCAGTCCAGTACTCTGTACTTCCTGGGAACAGAAGCGAGTGCTATTTGCACTGTGTATGGCAATGGGAGCGCCTTAGTGACTCTTCTTCACAGAAAAAAACTCTTGCTCGTAGGACCAGAAACTGCATGTGATTCAACAACATTTCTGACTGGGAAACAAACACTAGCTCTCCTTACAAGAAACACACTCTGCTTTTGAGAAAAGAGGACTCTTCTACTCTACTGTGTTTCCTATAAGGCCAGAACAGTGAGCTTGCTCAGAACAAAAGAACTGTGCTTCCCCCACACACGGGCCATATGTAGTTCAACTCTGCTTAGGAAACTGACAAGAACAGTAGCTTGTCTTCAGTCCAGTACACTGTACTTGCTGGGAACAGACACGAGTATTATTTGCACTGTGAATGGCAATCAGAGCGCAATAGTGACTCTCCTTACCAGAAAACAACTCTTGCTCGTAGGACCAAAAACTGCATGTGATTCAACTCCATTTCTGACTGGGAAACAAACACTAGCTCGCCTCACAAGAAACACTCTCTGCTTTTGAGAAAAGAGCACTCTTCTACTGTACTGTGTTTCCTATAGGGCCAGAACAGTGAGCTTGCTCAGAAGAAAAGAACTGTGCTTCCTACACACACGGGTCATATCTAGTTCAACTCTGCTTAGGAAACTGACAAGAACAGTAGCTTCTCTTCAGTCCAGCACACTGTGCTTGCTGGGAACAGACGAGAGTGCTCTTTGCACTGTGTATGGTAATGGGAGCGCAATAGTGACTCTCGTTACCAGAAAACAGCTCTTGCTCGTAGGACCAAAAACTGCATGTGATTCAACTCCATTTTGACTGGGAAACAAACACTAGCCCACCTTACCAGAAACACACTCTGCTTTGAGAAAAGTGCACTCTTCTAATCTACTGTGTTTCCTATTGGGCCAGAACAGTGAGCTTGCTCAGAACAAAAGAACTGTGCTTCTTACGTACACGGGCCATAACTAGTTCAACTCTCCTTAGGAAACTGACAGAACAGTAGCTTCTCTTCAGTCCAGTACACTGTACTTGCTGGGAACAGACGCGAGTGCTCTTTGCACTGTGTATGGCAATGGGAGCACAATAGTGACTCTCTATACCAGAAAACAAATCTTGCTCGTAGGACCAAAAGCTGCATGTGATTCAACTCCATTTCTGACTGGGAAACAAACACTAGCTCTCCTTACAAGAAACACACTCTGCTTTTGAGAAAAGAGGACTCTTCTACTCTACTGTGTTTCCTATTGGGCCAGAACAGTGAGCTTGCTCAGAACAAAAGAACTGTGCTTCTTACCTACACGGGCCATAACTAGTTCAACTCTCCTTAGGAAACTGACAGAACAGTAGCTTCTCTTCAGTCCAGTACACTGTACTTGCTGGGAACAGACGCGAGTGCTCTTTGCACTGTGTATGGCAATGGGAGCACAATAGTGACTCTCTATACCAGAAAACAAATCTTGCTCGTAGGACCAAAAGCTGCATGTGATTCAACTCCATTTCTGACTGGGAAACAAACACTAGCTCTACTTTCAAGAAACACACTCTGCTTTTGAGAAAAAAACACTCTTCTACTCTACTCTGTTTCCTATAAGGCCAGAACAGTGAGCTTGCTCAGAACAAAAGAACTGTGCTTCCCCCACACACTGGCCATATGTAGTTCAACTCTGCTTAGGAAACTGACAAGAACAGTAGCTTCTCTTCAGTCCAGTACACTGTACTTGCTGGGAACAGACACGAGTGATATTTGCACTGTGAATGGCAATGGGAGTGCAATAGTGACTCTCCTTACCAGAAAATAACTCTTGCTCATAGGACCAAAAACTACATGAGATTCAACTCCATTTCTGACTGGGAAACAAACATTAGCTCGCCTCACAAGAAACACACTCTGCTTTTGAGAAAAGACCACTCTTCTACTCTACTGTGTTTCCTATAGGGCCAGAACAGTGAGCTTGCTCAGAACAAAAGAACTGTGCTTCCTACACACACGGGCCACATCTAGTTCAACTCTCCTTAGGAAACTGACAGAACAGTAGCTTCTCTTCAGTCCAGTACACTGTACTTGCTGGGAACAGACGCGAGTGCTCTTTGCACTGTGTATGGCAATGGGAGCACAATAGTGACTCTCTATACCAGAAAACAACTCTTGCTCGTAGGACCAAAAGCTGCATGTGATTCAACTCCATTTCTGACTGGGAAACAAACACTAGCTCGCCTTACAAGACACACACTCTGCTTTTGAGAAAAGAGCACACTTCTAATCTACTGTGTTGCCTATAGGGCCAGAAGAGTGAACTGGCTCAGAACAAAAGACTGTGCTTCCTACACACACGGGCCATATCTAGTTCAACTCTGCTTAGGAAACTGACAAGAACAGTAGCTTCTCTTCACTCCAGTACACTGTACTTGCTGGGAGCAGACATGAGTGCTATTTGCATTGTATATGGCAATGGGAACGCAATAGTGACTCTTCTTACCAGAAAACAACTCTTGCTCGTAGGACCAGAAACTGCATGTGATTCAACTCAATTTCTGACTGGGAAACAAACACTAGCTTGCCTTACAAGAAACACACTCTGCTTTTGAAAAAAGAGCACTCTTCTACTCTACTGTGTTTCCTATAGGGCCAGAACAGTGAGCTTGCTCAGAACAAAAGAATTGTGCTTCCTATACACACGGGCCATATCTAGTTCAACTCTCCTTAGGAAACTGACAGAACAGTAGCTTCTCTTCAGTCCAGTACACTGTACTTGCTGGGAACAGACGCGAGTGCTCTTTGCACTGTGCATGGCATTGGGAGCACAATAGTGATTCTATATACCAGAAAACAACTCGTGCTCGTAGGACCAAAAGCTGCATGTGATTCAACTCCAATTTTCTGACTGGGAAACAAACACTAGCTCGCCTTACAAGACACACACTCTGCTTTTGAGAAAAGAGCACACTTCTAATCTACTGTGTTGCCTATAGGGCTAGAAGAGTGAGCTGGCTCAGAACAAAAGACTGTGCTTCCTACACACACGGGCCATATCTAATTCAATTCTGCTTAGGAAACTGACAAGAACAGTAGCATCTCTTCAGTCCAGTACACTGTACTTCCTGGGAACAGACATGAGTGCTATTTGCACTGTGTATGGCAAAGGGAGCGCAATAGTGACTCTTCTTAACAGAAAACAACTTTTGTTCATAGGACCAGAAACTGCATGTGATTCAACTCCATTACTTACTGGGAAACAAACACTAGCTCGCCTTACAAGAAACACACTCTGCTTTTGAAAAAAGAGCACTCTTCTACTCTACTGTGTTTCCTATAGGGCCAGAACAGTGAGCTTGCTCAGAACTAAAGAAATGTGCTTCCTACACACACGGGCCATATCTAGTTCAACTCTGCTTAGGAAACTGACAAGAACAGTAGTTTCTCTTCAGTCCAGTACACTGTACTTGCTGGGAACAGACGCGAGTGCTATTTGCACTGTGTATGGCAATAGGAGCACAATAGTGACTCTCAATACCAGAAAACAACTCTTGCTCGTAGGACCAGAAACTGCATGTGATTCAACAACATTTCTGACTGAGAAACAAACACTATCTCTACTTTCAAGAAACACACTCTGCTTTTGAGAAAAAAACACACTTCTACTCTACTCTGTTTCCTATAAGGCCAGAACAGTGAGCTTGCTCAGAACAAAAGAACTGTGCTTCCCCCACACACTGGCCGTATGTAGTTCAACTCTGCTTAGGAAACTGACAAGAACAGTAGCTTCTCTTCAGTCCAGTACACTGTACTTGCTGGGAACAGACACGAGTGATATTTGCACTGTGAATGGCAATGGGAGTGCAATAGTGACTCTCCTTACTAGAAAATAACTCTTGCTCATAGGACCAAAAACTACATGAGATTCAACTCCATTTCTGACTGGGAAACAAACATTAGCTCGCCTCACAAGAAACACACTCTGCTTTTGAGAAAAGACCACTCTTCTACTCTACTGTGTTTCCTATATGGCCAGAACAGTGAGCTTGCTCAGAACAAAAGAACTGTGCTTCCTACACACACGGGCCACATCTAGTTCAACTCTCCTTAGGAAACTGACAGAACAGTAGCTTCTCTTCAGTCCAGTACACTGTACTTGCTGGGAACAGACGCGAGTGCTCTTTGCACTGTGTATGGCAATGGGAGCACAATAGTGACTCTCTATACCAGAAAACAACTCTTGCTCGTAGGACCAAAAGCTGCATGTGATTCAACTCCATTTCTGACTGGGAAACAAACACTAGCTCGCCTTACAAGACACACACTCTGCTTTTGAGAAAAGAGCACACTTCTAATCTACTGTGTTGCCTATAGGGCCAGAAGAGTGAACTGGCTCAGAACAAAAGACTGTGCTTCCTACACACACGGGCCATATCTAATTCAATTCAAATTAGGAAACTGACAAGAACAGTAGCATCTCTTCAGTCCAGTACACTGTACTTCCTGGGAACAGATGCGAGTGCTATTTGCACTGTGTATGGCAAAGGGAGCGCAATAGTGACTCTTCTTAACAGAAAACAACTTTTGCTCATAGGACCAGAAACTGCATGTGATTCAACTCCATTACTTACTGGGAAACAAACACTAGCTCGCCTTACAAGAAACACACTCTGCTTTTGAAAAAAGAGCACTCTTCTACTCTACTGTGTTTCCTATAGGGCCAGAACAGTGAGCTTGCTCAGAACTAAAGAAATGTGCTTCCTACACACACGGGCCATATCTAGTTCAACTCTGCTTAGGAAACTGACAAGAACAGTAGTTTCTCTTCAGTCCAGTACACTGTACTTGCTGGGAACAGACGCGAGTGCTATTTGCACTGTGTATGGCAATAGGAGCACAATAGTGACTCTCAATACCAGAAAACAACTCTTGCTCGTAGGACCAGAAACTGCATGTGATTCAACAACATTTCTGACTGAGAAACAAACACTATCTCTACTTTCAAGAAACACACTCTGCTTTTGAGAAAAAAACACTCTTCTACTCTACTCTGTTTCCTATAAGGCCAGAACAGTGAGCTTGCTCAGAACAAAAGAACTGTGCTTCCCCCACACACGGGCCATATGTAGTTCAACTCTGCTTAGGAAACTGACAAGAACAGTAGCTTCTCTTAAGTCCAGTACACTGTACTTGCTGGGAACAGACACGAGTGATATTTGCACTGTGAATGGCAATGGGAGTGCAATAGTGACTCTCCTTACCAGAAAATAACTCTTGCTCATAGGACCAAAAACTACATGAGATTCAACTCCATTTCTGACTGGGAAACAAACATTAGCTCGCCTCACAAGAAACACACTCTGCTTTTGAGAAAAGAGCACTCTTCTACTCTACTGTGTTTCCTATATGGCCAGAACAGTGAGCTTGCTCAGAACAAAAGAACTGTGCTTCCTACACACACGGGCCACATCTAGTTCAACTCTCCTTAGGAAACTGACAGAACAGTAGCTTCTCTTCAGTCCAGTACACTGTACTTGCTGGGAACAGACGCGAGTGCTCTTTGCACTGTGCATGGCAATGGGAGCACAATAGTGACTCTCTATAGCAGAAAACAACTCTTGCTCATAGGACCAAAAGCTGCATGTGATTCAACTCCATTTCTGACTGGGAAACAAACACTAGCTCTCCTTACAAGAAACACACTCTGCTTTTGAGAAAAGAGCACTCTTCTACTCTACTGTGTTTCCTATAAGGCCAGAACAGTGAGCTTGCTCAGAACAAAAAAACTGTGCTTCCCCCACTCACGGGCCATATGTAGTTCAACTCTGCTTAGGAAACTGACAAGAACAGTAGCTTCTCTTCAGTCCAGTACACTATACTTGCTGGGAACAGACGCGAGTGATATTTGCACTGTGAATGGCAATGGGAGCGCAATAGTGACTCTCCTTACCAGAAAACAACTCTTGCTCATAGAACCAAAAACTGCATGAGATTCAACTCCATTTCTGACTGGGAAACAAACACTAGCTCGCCTCACAAGAAACACACTCTGCTTTTGAGAAAAGAGCACTCTTCTACTCTACTGTGTTTCCTGTAGGACCAGAACAGTGAGCTTGCTCAGAACAAATGAACTGTGCTTCCTACACACACGGGCCATATCTAGTTCAACTCTGCTTAGGAAACTGACAAGAACAGTAGCTTCTCTTCACTCCAGTACACTGTACTTGCTGGGAACAGACATGAGTGCTATTTGCATTGTATATGGCAATGGGAACGCAATAGTGACTCTTCTTACCAGAAAACAACTCTTGCTCGTAGGACCAGAAACTGCATGTGATTCAACTCAATTTTTGACTGGGAAACAAACACTAGCTTGCCTTACAAGAAACACACTCTGCTTTTGAAAAAAGAGCACTCTTCTACTCTACTGTGTTTCCTATAGGGCCAGAACAGTGAGCTTGCTCAGAACAAAAGAATTGTGCTTCCTATACACACGGGCCATATCTAGTTCAACTCTCCTTAGGAAACTGACAGAACAGTAGCTTCTCTTCAGTCCAGTACACTGTACTTGCTGGGAACAGACGCGAGTGCTCTTTGCACTGTGCATGGCATTGGGAGCACAATAGTGATTCTATATACCAGAAAACAACTCGTGCTCGTAGGACCAAAAGCTGCATGTGATTCAACTCCAATTTTCTGACTGGGAAACAAACACTAGCTCGCCTTACAAGACACACACTCTGCTTTTGAGAAAAGAGCACACTTCTAATCTACTGTGTTGCCTATAGGGCTAGAAGAGTGAGCTGGCTCAGAACAAAAGACTGTGCTTCCTACACACACGGCCATATCTAATTCAATTCTGCTTAGGAAACTGACAAGAACAGTAGCATCTCTTCAGTCCAGTACACCGTACTGTCTGGGAACAGACGCGAGTACTATTTGCACTGTGTATGGCAAAGGGAGTGCAATAGTGACTCTTCTTACCAGAAAACAACTTTTGCTCATAGGACCAGAAACTGCATGTGATTCAACTCCATTACTGACTGGGAAACAAACACTAGCTCGCCTTACAAGAAACACACTCTGCTTTTGAAAAAAGAGCACTCTTCTACTCTACTGTGTTTCCTATAGGGCCAGAACAGTGAGCTTGCTCAGAACTAAAGAAATGTGCTTCCTACACACACGGGCCATATCTAGTTCAACTCTGCTTAGGAAACTGACAAGAACAGTAGTTTCTCTTCAGTCCAGTACACTGTACTTGCTGGGAACAGACCCGAGTGCTATTTGCACTGTGAATGGCAATGGGAGCGCAGTAGTGACTCTCCTTACCAGAAAACAACTATTGCTCATAGCACCAGAAACTGCATGTCATTCAAATCCATTTCTGACTGGGAAACACACGGTAGCTCGCCTTACAAGAAACACACTCTGCTTTTTAAAAAAGAGCACTCTTCTACTCTACTGTGTTTCCTATAGGGCCAGAACAGTGAGCTTGCTCAGAACTAAAGAAATGTGCTTCCTACACACACGGGCCATATCTAGTTCAACACTGCTTAGGAAACTGACAAGAACAGTAGCTTCTCTTCAGTCCAGTACACTGTTCTTGCTGGGAACAGACGCGAGTGCTATTTGCACTATGTATGGCAATGGGAGCACAATAGTGACTCTTCTTACCAGAAAACAATTCTTGCTCGAAGAACCAAAAACAGCATGTGATTCAACTCCATTTCTGACTGGGAAACAAACACTAGCTCGCTTTACAAGAGACAAACTCTGCTTTTGAAAAAAGAGCACTCTTCTACTCTACAGTGTTTCCTATAGGGCCAGAAGAGTGAGCTTGCTCAGAACAAAAGAACTGTGCTTCCTAAACACACGGCCATATCTAGTTCAACTCTGCTTAGGAAACTGACAAGAACAGTAGCTTCTCTTCAGTCCAGTACACTGTACATGCTGGGAACAGACGCTAGTGCTATTTTCACTGTGTATGGCAATTGGAGCGCAACAGTGACTCTCCTTACCAGAAAACAACTCTTGCTGGTAGGACCAGAAACTGCATATGATTCAACTCCAATTCTGACTGGGAAACAAACACTAGCTCGCCTTATGAGAAACACACTCTGCTTTTGAGAAAAGAGCACTCTTCTACTCTACTGTGTTTCCGATAGGGCCAGAACAGTGAGCTTGCTCAGAACAAAAGTACTGTGCTTCCTACACACAGGGACCATATCTAGTTCAACTCTCCCTAGGAAAGTGACATAACAGTAGCTTCTCTTATGTCCAGTACACTGTACTTGCTGGGAACAGACGCGAGTGCTCTTTGCACTGTGTATGGCAAAGGGAGCACAATAGTGACTCTCCATACCAGAAAACAACTCTTGCTCGTAGGACCAAAAGCTGCATGTGATTCAACTCCATTTCTGACTGGGAAACAAACGCTAGCTCGCCTTACAAGGAACACACTCTGCTTTTGAAAAAAGAGCACTCTTCTACTCTACTGTGTTTCCTATAGGGCCAGAACAGTGAGCTTGCTCAGAACTAAAGAAATGTGCTTCAAATACACACACGGGCCATATTTAGTTCAACTCTGCTTAGGAAACTGACAAGAACAGTAGCTTCTCTTCAGGCCAGTACACTGTTCTTGCTGGGAACAGACGCGAGTGCTATTTGCACTGTGTATGGCAATGGGAGCGCAATAGTGTCTCTTCTTACCAGAAAACAATTCTTGCTCGAAGGACCAAAAACTGCATGTGATTCAACTCCATTTCTGACTGGGAAACAAACACTAGCTCGATTTACAAGAGACAAACTCTGCTTTTGAAAAAAGAGCACTCTTCTACTCTACAGTGATTCCTATAGGGCCAGAACAGTGAGCTTGCTCAGAACAAAAGAACTGTGCTTCCTACACACAGGGGCCATATCTAGTTCAACTCTCCTTAGGAAACCGACAAGAACAGTAGCTTCTCTTCAGTCCAGTACACTGTACTTCCTGGGAACAGACGCCAGTGCTCTTTGCACTGTGTTTGGAAATGGGAGCGCAATAGTGACTCTTCTTACCAGAAAACAACTCTTGCTCGTAGGACCAGAAACTGCATGTGATTCAACAACATTTCTGACTGGGAAACAAACACTAGCTCTCCTTTCAAGAAACACACTCTGCTTTTGAGAAAAGAGCACTCTTCTACTCTACTGTGTTTCCTATAAGGCCAGAACAGTGAGCTTGCTCAGAACAAATGAACTGTGCTTCCCCCACACACGGGCCATATGTAGTTCAACTCTGCTTAGGAAACTGACAAGAACAGTAGCTTCTCTTCAGTCCATGAAACTGTACTTGCGGGGAACAGACACGAGTGATATTTGCACTGTGAATGGCAATGGGAGCGCGAAAGTGACTCTCCTTACCAGAAAAAAACTCTTGCTCGTAGGACCAAAAGCTGCATGTAATTCAACTCCATTTCTGACTGGGAAACAAACACTAGCTAGCCTTACAAAAAACAAAACTGCTTTTGAGAAAAGAGCACTCTTCTACTCTACTGTGTTTCCCATAGGGCCAGAACAGTGAGCTTGCTCAGAACAAAAGAACTGTGCTTCCTACACACACGGGCCATATCTAGTTCAACTCTCCTTAGGAAACTGACAGAACAGTAGCTTCTCTTCAGTCCAGTACACTGTACTTGCTGGGAACAGACGCCAGTGCTCTTTGCACTGTGTATGGCAATGGGAGCACAATAGTGACTCTCCTTACCAGAAAACAACTCTTGCTCGTAGGACCAAAAGCTGCATGTGATTCAACTCCATTTCTGACTGGGAAACAAACACTAGCTCGCCTTACAAGACACACACTCTGTTTTGAGAAAAGAGCACACTTCTAATCTACTGTGTTGCCTATAGGGCCAGAAGAGTGAGCTGGCTCAGAACAAAAGACTGTGCTTCCTACACACACAGGCCATATCTAATTCAATTCAGCTTAGGAAACTGAAAAGAACAGTAGCATCTCTTCAGTCCAGTACACTGTACTTCCTGGGAACAGATGCGAGTGCTATTTGCACTGTGTATGGCAAAGGGAGCGCAATAGTGACTGTTTTAACAGAAAACAACTTTTGCTCATAGGACCAGAAACTGCATGTGATTCAACTCCATTTCTGACTGGGAAACAAACACTAGCTCGCCTTACAAGAAACACACTCTGCTTTTGATAAAAGAGCACTCTTCTACTCTACTGTGTTTCCTATAGGGCCAGAACAGTGAGCTTGCTCAGAACAAAAGAACTGTGCTTCCTACACACACGGGCCATATCTAGTTCAACTCTCCTTAGGAAACTGACAGAACAGTAGCTTCTCTTCAGTCCAGTACACTGTACTTGCTGGGAACAGACGCCAGTGCTCTTTGCACTGTGTATGGCAATGGGAGCACAATAGTGACTCTCCTTACCAGAAAACAACTCTTGCTCGTAGGACCAAAAGCTGCATGTGATTCAACTCCATTTCTGACTGGGAAACAAACACTAGCTCGCCTTACAAGACACACACTCTGTTTTGAGAAAAGAGCACACTTCTAATCTACTGTGTTGCCTATAGGGCCAGAAGAGTGAGCTGGCTCAGAACAAAAGACTGTGCTTCCTATACACACAGGCCATATCTAATTCAATTCAGCTTAGGAAACTGAAAAGAACAGTAACATCTCTTCAGTCCAGTACACTGTACTTCCTGGGAACAGATGCGAGGGCTATTTGCACTGTGTATGGCAAAGGGAGCGCAATAGTGACTCTTCTTAACAGAAAACAACTTTTGCTCATAGGACCAGAAACTGCATGTGATTCAACTCCATTTCTGACTGGGAAACAAACACTAGCTCGCCTTACAAGAAACACACTCTGCTTTTGATAAAAGAGCACTCTTCTACTCTACTGTGTTTCCTATAGGGCCAGAACAGTGAGCTTGCTCAGAACTAAAGAAATGTGCTTCCTACACACACGGGCCATATCTAGTTCAACTCTGCTTAGGAAACTGACAAGAACAGTAGTTTCTCTTCTGTCCAGTACACTGTACTTGCTGGGAACAGACGCGAGTGCTATTTGCACTGTGTATGGCAATAGGAGCACAATAGTGACTCTCAATACCAGAAAACAACTCTTGCTCGTAGGACCAGAAACTGCATGTGATTCAACAACATTTCTGACTGAGAAACAAACACTATCTCTACTTTCAAGAAACACACTCTGCTTTTGAGAAAAGAGCACTCTTCTACTCTACTGTGTTTCCTATATGGCCAGAATAGTGAGCTTGCTCAGAACAAAAGAACTGTGCTTCCTACACACACGGGCCACATCTAGTTCAACTCTCCTTAGGAAACTGACAGAACAGTAGCTTCTCTTCAGTCCAGTACACTGTACTTGCTGGGAACAGACACGAGTGCTATTTGCACTGTGTATGGCAATGGGAGCACAATAGTGACTCTCTATAGCAGAAAACAACTCTTGCTCGTAGGACCAAAAGCTGCATGTGATTCAACTCCATTTCTGACTGGGAAACAAACACTAGCTCTCCTTACAAGAAACACACTCTGCTTTTGAGAAAAGAGCACTCTTCTACTCTACTGTGTTTCCTATAAGGCCAGAACAGTGAGCTTGCTCAGAACAAAAAAACTGTGCTTCCCCCACTCACGGGCCATACGTAGTTCAACTCTGCTTAGGAAACTGACAAGAACATTAGCTTCTCTTCAGTCCAGTACACTGTACTTGCTGGGAACAGACACGAGTGATATTTGCACTGTGAAAGGCAATGGGAGCGCAATAGTGACTCTCCTTACCAGAAAACAACTCTTGCTCATAGAACCAAAAACTGCATGAGATTCAACTCCATTTCTGACTGGGAAACAAACACTAGCTTGCCTCACAAGAAACACACTCTGTTTTTGAGAAAAGAGCACTCTTCTACTCTACTGTGTTTCCTGTAGGACCAGAACAGTGAGCTTGCTCAGAACAAATGAACTGTGCTTCCTACACACACGGGTCATATCTAGTTCAACTCTGCTTAGGAAACTGACAAGAACAGTAGCTTCTCTTCAGTCCAGTACACTGTACTTGCTGGGAACAGACATGAGTGCTATTTGCATTGTATATGGCAATGGGAACGCAATAGTGACTCTTCTTACCAGAAAACAACTCTTGCTCGTAGGACCAGAAACTGCATGTGATTCAACTCCATTTCTGACTGGGAAACAAACACTAGCTTGACTTACAAGAAACACACTCTGCTTTTGAAAAAAGAGCACTCTTCTACTCTACTGTGTTTCCTATAGGGCCAGAACAGTGAGCTTGCTCAGAACAAAAGAACTGTGCTTCCTATACACACGGGCCATATCTAGTTCAACTCTCCTTAGGAAACTGACAGAACAGTAGCTTCTCTTCAGTCCAGTACACTGTACTTGCTGGGAACAGACGCGAGGGCTCTTTGCACTGTGCATGGCATTGGGAGCACAATAGTGATTCTATATACCAGAAAACAACTCTTGCTCGTAGGACCAAAAGCTGCATGTGATTCAACTCCATTTCTGACTGGGAAACAAACACTAGCTCGCCTTACAAGACACACACTCTGCTTTTGAGAAAAGAGCACACTTCTAATCTACTGTGTTGCCTATAGGGCCAGAAGAGTGAGCTGGCTCAGAACAAAAGACTGTGCTTCCTACACACACGGGCCATATCTAGTTCAACACTGCTTAGGAAACTGACAAGAACAGTAGCTTCTCTTCAGTCCAGTACACTGTTCTTGCTGGGAACAGACGCGAGTGCTATTTGCACTATGTATGGCAATGGGAGCGCAATAGTGAATCTTCTTACCAGAAAACAATTCTTGCTCGAAGAACCAAAAACTGCATGTGATTCAACTCCATTTCTGACTGGGAAACAAACACTAGCTCGCTTTACAAGAGACAAACTCTGCTTTTGAAAAAAGAGCACTCTTCTACTCTACAGTGATTCCTATAGGGCCAGAAGATTGAGCTTGCTCAGTACTAAAGAATAGTGCTTCACACACACACGGGCCATATCTAGTTCAACTCTGCTTAGGAAACTGACAAGAACAGTAGCTTCTCTTCAGTCCAGTACACTCTACTTGCTGGGAAAAGATGCGAGTGCTTTTTGCACTGTGTATGGCAAAGGGAGCACAATAGTGACTCTCCTTACCAGAAAACAAATCTTGCTCGTAGGACCAGAAACTGCATGTGATTCAACTCCATTTCTGACTGGGAAACAAACAGTAGCTAGCCTTACAAGAAACACACTCTGCCTTTGAGAAAAGAGCACTCTTCTACTCTACTGTGTTTCCGATAGGGCCAGAACAGTGAGCTTGCTCAGAACAAAAGTACTGTGCTTCCTACACACAGGGGCCATATCTAGTTCAACTCTCCCTAGGAAAGTCACATAACAGTAGCTTCTCTTATGTCCAGTACACTGTACTTGCTGGGAACAGACGCGAGTGCTCTTTGCACTGTGTATGGCAATGGGAGCACAATAGTGACTCTCTATACCAGAAAACAACTCTTGCTCGTAGGACCAAAAGCTGCATGTGATTCAACTCCATTTCTGACTGGGAAACAAACGCTAGCTCGCCTTACAAGGAACACACTCTGCTTTTGAAAAAAGAGCACTCTTCTACTCTACTGTGTTTCCTATAGGGCCAGAACAGTGAGCTTGCTCAGAACTAAAGAAATGTGCTTCAAATACACACACGGGCCATATCTAGTTCAACTCTGCTTAGGAAACTGACAAGAACAGTAGCTTCTCTTCAGGCCAGTACACTGTTCTTGCTGGGAACAGACGCGAGTGCTATTTGCACTGTGTATGGAAATGGGAGCGCAATAGTGTCTCTTCATACCAGAAAACAATTCTTGCTGGAAGGACCAAAAACTGCATGTGATTCAACTCCATTTTTGACTGGGAAACAAACACTAGCTCGATTTACAAGAGACAAACTCTGCTTTTGAAAAAAGAGCACTCTTCTACTCTACAGTGATTCCTATAGGGCCAGAACAGTGAGCTTGCTCAGAACAAAAGAACTGTGCTTCCTACACACAGGGGCCATATCTAGTTCAACTGTCCTTAGGAAACCGACAAGAACAGTAGCTTCTCTTCAGTCCAGTACACTGTACTTCCTGGGAACAGACGCCAGTGCTCTTTGCACTGTGTATGGAAATGGGAGCACAATAGTGACTCTTCTTACCAGAAAACAACTCTTGCTCGTAGGACCAGAAACTGCATGTGATTCAACAACATTTCTGACTGGGAAACAAACACTAGCTCTCCTTTCAAGAAACACACTCTGCTTTTGAGAAAAGAGCACTCTTCTACTCTACTGTGTTTCCTATAAGGCCAGAACAGTGAGCTTGCTCAGAACAAATGAACTGTGCTTCCCCCACACACGGGCCATATCTAGTTCAACTCTGCTTAGGAAACTGACAAGAACAGTAGCTTCTCTTCAGTCCAGTACACTGTACTTGCTGGGAACAGACAGGAGTGATATTTGCACTGTGAATGGCAATGGGAGCGCAATAGTGACTCTCCTTACCAGAAAAAAACTCTTGCTCGTAGGAACAAAAGCTGCATGTAATTCAACTCCATTTCTGACTGGGAAACAAACACTAGCTAGCCTTACAAGAAACAAAACTGCTTTGGAGAAAAGAGCACTCTTCTACTCTACTGTGTTTCCTATAGGGACAGAACAGTGAGCTTGCTCAGAACAAAAGAACTGTGCTTCCTACACACACGGGCCATATCTAGTTCAACTCTCCTTAGGAAACTGACAGAACAGTAGCTTCTCTTCAGTCCAGTACACTGTACTTGCTGGGAACAGACACGAGGGCTCTTTGCACTGTGTATGGCAATGGGAGCACAATAGTGACTCTCCTTACCAGAAAACAACTCTTGCTCGTAGGACCAAAAGCTGCATGTGATTCAACTCCATTTCTGACTGGGAAACAAACACTAGCTCGCCTTACAAGACACACACTCTGCTTTTGAGAAAAGAGCACACTTCTAATCTACTGTGTTGCCTATAGGGCCAGAAGAGTGAGCTGGCTCAGAACAAAAGACTGTGCTTCCTACACACACAGGCCATATCTAATTCAATTCTGCTTAGGAAACTGAAAAGAACAGTAGCATCTCTTCAGTCCAGTACACTGTACTTCCTGGGAACAGATGCGAGTGCTATTTGCACTGTGTATGGCAAAGGGAGCGCAATAGTGACTCTTCTTAACAGAAAACAACTTTTGCTCATAGGACCAGAAACTGCATGTGATTCAACTCCATTACTTACTGGGAAACAAACACTAGCTCGCCTTACAAGAAACACACTCTGCTTTTGATAAAAGAGCACTCTTCTACTCTACTGTGTTTCCTATAGGGCCAGAACAGTGAGCTTGCTCAGAACTAAAGAAATGTGCTTCCTACACACACGGGCCATATCTAGTTCAACTCTGCTTAGGAAACTAACAAGAACAGTAGTTTCTCTTCAGTCCAGTACACTGTACTTGCTGGGAACAGACGCGAGTGCTATTTGCACTGTGTATGGCATTGGAGCACAATAGTGACTCTCAATACCAGAAAACAACTCTTGCTCGTAGGACCAGAAACTGCATGTGATTCAACAACATTTCTGACTGAGAAACAAACACTATCTCTACTTTCAAGAAACACACTCTGCTTTTGAGAAAAAAACTCTCTTCTACTCTACTCTGTTTCCTATAAGGCCAGAACAGTGAGCTTGCTCAGAACAAAAGAACTGTGCTTCCTACACACAGGGGCCATATCTAGTTCAACTGTCCTTAGGAAACCGACAAGAACAGTAGCTTCTCTTCAGTCCAGTACACTGTACTTCCTGGGAACAGACGCCAGTGCTCTTTGCACTGTGTATGGAAATGGGAGCGCAATAGTGACTCTTCTTACCAGAAAACAACTCTTGCTCGTAGGACCAGAAACTGCATGTGATTCAACAACATTTCTGACTGGGAAACAAACACTAGCTCTCCTTTCAAGAAACACACTCTGCTTTTGAGAAAAGAGCAGTCTTCTACTCTACTGTGTTTCCTATAAGGCCAGAACAGTGAGCTTGCTCAGAACAAATGAACTGTGCTTCCCCCACACACGGGCCATATCTAGTTCAACTCTGCTTAGGAAACTGACAAGAACAGTAGCTTCTCTTCAGTCCAGTACACTGTACTTGCTGGGAACAGACACGAGTGATATTTGCACTGTGAATGGCAATGGGAGTGCAATAGTGACTCTCCTTACCAGAAAATAACTCTTGCTCATAGGACCAAAAACTACATGAGATTCAACTCCATTTCTGACTGGGAAACAAACATTAGCTCGCCTCACAAGAAACACACTCTGCTTTTGAGAAAAGAGCACTCTTCTACTCTACTGTGTTTCCTATATGGCCAGAACAGTGAGCTTGCTCAGAACAAAAGAACTGTGCTTCCTACACACACGGGCCACATCTAGTTCAACTCTCCTTAGGAAACTGACAGAACAGTAGCTTCTCTTCAGTCCAGTACACTGTACTTGCTGGGAACAGACGCGAGTGCTCTTTGCACTGTGTATGGCAATGGGAGCACAATAGTGACTCTCTATAGCAGAAAACAACTCTTGCTCGTAGGACCAAAAGCTGCATGTGATTCAACTCCATTTCTGACTGGGAAACAAACACTAGCTCTCCTTACAAGAAACACACTCTGCTTTTGAGAAAAGAGCACTCTTCTACTCTACTGTGTTTCCTATAAGGCCAGAACAGTGAGCTTGCTCAGAACAAAAAAACTGTGCTTCCCCCACTCACGGGCCATATGTAGTTCAACTCTGCTTAGGAAACTGACAAGAACAGTAGCTTCTCTTCAGTCCAGTACACTGTACTTGCTGGGAACAGACACGAATGATATTTGCAATGTGAATGGCAATGGGAGCGCAATAGTGACTCTCCTTACCAGAAAACAACTCTTGCTCATAGAACCAAAAACTGCATGAGATTCAACTCCATTTCTGACTGGGAAACAAACACTAGCTCGCCTCACAAGAAACACACTCTGCTTTTGAAAAAAGAGCACTCTTCTACTCTACTGTGTTTCCTATAGGGCCAGAACAGTGAGCTTGCTCAGAACAAAAGAACTGTGCTTCCTATACACACGGGCCATATCTAGTTCAACTCTCCTTAGGAAACTGACAGAACAGTAGCTTCTCTTCAGTCCAGTACACTGTACTTGCTGGGAACAGACGCGAGTGCTCTTTGCACTGTGCATGGCATTGGGAGCACAATAGTGATTCTATATACCAGAAAACAACTCTTGCTCGTAGGACCAAAAGCTGCATGTGATTCAACTCCATTTCTGACTGGGAAACAAACACTAGCTCGCCTTACAAGACACACACTCTGCTTTTGAGAAAAGAGCACACTTCTAATCTACTGTGTTGCCTATAGGGCCAGAAGAGTGAGCTGGCTCAGAACAAAAGACTGTGCTTCCTACACACACGGGCCATATCTAATTCAATTCTGCTTAGGAAACTGACAAGAACAGTAGCATCTCTTCAGTCCAGTACACTGTACTGTCTGGGAACAGACGCGAGTGCTATTTGCACTGTGTATGGCAAAGGGAGTGCAATAGTGACTCTTCTTACCAGAAAACAACTTTTGCTCATAGGACCAGAAACTGCATGTGATTCAACTCCATTTCTGACTGGGAAACAAACACTAGCTCGCCTTACAAGAAACACACTCTGCTTTTGAAAAAAGAGCACTCTTCTACTCTACTGTGTTTCCTATAGGGCCAGAACAGTTAGCTTGCTCAGAACTAAAGAAATGTGCTTCCTACACACACGGGCCATATCTAGTTCAACTCTGCTTAGGAAACTGACAAGAACAGTAGTTTCTCTTCAGTCCAGTACACTGTACTTGCTGGGAACAGACCCGAGTGCTCTTTGCACTGTGAATGGCAATGGGAGCGCAGTAGTGACTCTCCTTACCAGAAAACAACTCTTGCTCATAGCACCAGAAACTGCATGTCATTCAAATCCATTTCTTACTGGGAAACACACGGTAGCTCGCCTTACAAGAAACACACTCTGCTTTTTAAAAAAGAGCACTCTTCTACTCTACTGTGTTTCCTATAGGGCCAGAACAGTAAGCTTGCTCAGAACTAAAGAAATGTGCTTCCTACACACACGGGCCATATCTAGTTCAACACTGCTTAGGAAACTGACAAGAACAGTAGCTTCTCTTCAGTCCAGTACACTGTTCTTGCTGGGAACAGACGCGAGTGCTATTTGCACTATGTATGGCAATGGGAGCGCAATAGTGACTCTTCTTACCAGAAAACAATTCTTGCTCGAAGAACCAAAAACTGCATGTGATTCAATTCCATTTCTGACTGGGAAACAAACACTAGCTCGCTTTACAAGAGACAAACTCTGCTTTTGAAAAAAGAGCACTCTTCTACTCTACAGTGATTCCTATAGGGCCAGAAGAGTGACCTTGCTCAGTACTAAAGAATAGTGCTTCACACACACACGGGCCATATCTAGTTCAACTCTGCTTAGGAAACTGACAAGAACAGTAGCTTCTCTTCAGTCCAGTACACTGTACTTGCTGGGAACAGATGCGAGTGCTTTTTGCACTGTGTATGGCAAAGGGAGCACAATAGTGACTCTCTATACCAGAAAACAACTCTTGCTCGTAGGACCAAAAGCTGCATGTGATTAAACTCCATTTCTGACTGGGAAACAAACCCTAGCTCGCCTTACAAGGAACACACTCTGCTTTTGAAAAAAGAGCACTCTTCTACTCTACTGTGTTTCCTATAGGGCCAGAACAGTGAGCTTGCTCAGAACAAAAGAAGTGTGCTTGCCACACATACGGGCCATATCTAGTTCAACTCTGCTTAGGAAACTGACAAGAACAGTAGCTTGTCTTCAGTCCAGTACACTGTACTTGCTGAGAACAGACGCGAGTGCTATTTGCACTGTGTATGGCAATGGGAGTGCAATAGTGTCTCTCCTTACCAGAAAACAACTCTTGCTCGTAGGACCAGAAACAAACCCTAGCTCGCCTTACAAGGAACACACTCTGCTTTTGAAAAAAGAGCACTCTTCTACTCTACTGTGTTTCCTATAGGGCCAGAACAGTGAGCTTGCTCAGAACAAAAGAACTGTGCTTCGTACACACCGGGTCTTATCTAGTTCAACTCTGCTTAGGAAACTGACAAGAACAGTAGCTTCTCTTCAGTCCAGTACACTGTACTTGCTGGGAACAGACGCGAGTGCTTTTTGCACTGTGTATGGCAAAGGGAGTGCAATAGTGTCTCTCCTTACCAGAAAACAACTCTTGCTCGTAGGACCAGAAACTGCATGTGATTCAACTCCATTTCTGACTGGGAAACAAACACTAACTAGCCTTACAAGAAACAAAACTGCTTTTGAGAAAAGAGCACTCTTCTACTCTACTGTGTTTCCTATAGTGCCAGAACAGTGAGCTTGCTCAGAACAAAAGAACTGTGCTTCCTACACACGGGCCATATCTAGTTCAACTCTCCTTAGGAAACTGACAGAACAGTAGCTTCTCTTCAGTCCAGTACACTGTACTTGCTGGGAACAGACGCTAGTGCTCTTTGCACTGTGTATGGCAATGGGAGCAAAATAGTGACTCTCCTTACCAGAAAACAACTCTTGCTCGTAGGACCAAAAGCTGCATGTGATTCAACTCCATTTCTGACTGGGAAACAAACACTAGCTAGCCTTACAAGAAACACACTCTGCTTTTGAGAAAAGAGCACAATTCTACTCTACTGTGTTTCCAAATGGCCAGAAAAGTGAGCTTGCTCAGAACAAAAGAACTGTGCTTCCTACACACACGGGCCATATCTAGTTCAACTCTGCTTAGGAAACTGACAAGAACAGTAGCTTCTCTTCAGTCCAGTACACTGTACTTGCTGTGAAAAGACGTGAGTGCTTTTTGCACTGTGTATGGAAAAGGGAGCACAATAGTGACTCTCCTTACCAGAAATCAACTCTTGCTCGTAGGACCAGAAACTGCATGTTATTCAATTCCATTTCTGACTGGGAAACAAACACTAGCTCGCCTTGCAATGAAAACACTCTGCTTTTGAGAAATGAGCACTCTTCTACTCTACTGTGTTTCCTACAGGGCCAGTAGAGTGAGGTTACTCAGAACAAAAGAACTGTGCTTCATACACACATGGGTCATATCTAGTTCAACTCCGCTTACAAAAGTGAGAATAGTAGCTTCCTTTCAGTCCAGTACACTGTACATGCTTGGAACAGACGCGAGTGCTATTTGCACTGTGTATGGCAATGGGAGCGCAATAGTGACTCTCCTTACCAGAAAACAACTCTTGCTCATAGGACCAAAAACTGCATGAGATTCAACTCCATATCTGACTGGGAAACAAACACTAGCTCGCCTCACAAGAAACACACTCTGCTTTTGAGAAAAGAGCACTCTTCTACTCTACTGTGTTTCCTGTAGGGCCAGAACAGTGAGCTTGCTCAGAACAAAAGAACTGTGCTTCCTACACACATGAGCCATATCTAGTTCAACTCTGCTTAGGAAACTGACAAGAACAGTAGCTTCTCTTCATCCAGTACACTGTACTTGCTGGGAACAGACGCGAGTGCTATTTGCACTGTGTATGGCACTGGGAGCGCAATAGTGACTCTTCTTACCAGAAAACAATTCTTGCTCGAAGGACCAAAAACTGCATGTGATTCAACTCCATTTCTGACTGGGAAACAAACACTAGCTTGCTTTACAAGAGACAAACTCTGCTTTTGAAAAATGAGCACTCTTCTACTCTACAGTGTTTCCTATAGGGCAAGAACAGTGAGCTTGCTCAGAAGTAAAGAACTGTGCTTCCCACACACGGGCCATATCTTGTTCAACTCTGCTTAGGAAACTGACAAGAACAGTAGCTTCTCTTCAGTCCAGTACACTGTACTTGATGGGAACAGACGCGAGTACTATTTGCACTGTGTATGGCAGTGGGAGCGCAATAGTGTCTCTCCTTACCAGAAAACAACTCTTGCTCGTAGGACCAAAAACTGCATGTGATTCAACTCCATTTGTGACTGGGAAACAAACACTAGCTCGCCTTACAAGAAAAACACTCTGCTTTTGAGAAAAGAGCATTCTTCTACTCTACTGTGTTTCCTATAGGGCCAGAACAGTGAGCTTGCTCAGAATAAAAGAACTGTGCTTCCTACACACACGGGCCATATCTAGTTCAACTCTGTTTAGGAAACTGACAAGAACAGTAGCCTCTTTTTCAGTCCTGTACACTGTAATTGCTGGGAACAGACGCGAGGGCTATTTGCACTGTGTATGGCAATGGGAGCTCAATAGTGACTCTCCTTACCAGAAATCAACTCTTGCTCGTAGGACTAGAAACTGCATGTTATTCAATTCCATTTCTGACTGGGAAACAAACACTAGCTCGCCTTGCAATGAAAACACTCTGCTTTTGAGAAAGGAGCACTCTTCTACTCTACTGTGTTTCCTATAGGGCGAGTAGAGTGAGCTTACTCAGAACAAAAGAACTGTGCTTCATACACACACGGGCCATATCTAGTTCAACTCTGCTTAGGAAACTGACAAGAACAGTAGCTTCTCTTCAGTCCAGTACACTGTACTTGCTGGGAAAAGACGCGAGTGCTTTTTGCACTGTGTATGGCAAAGGGAGCACAATAGTGACTCTCCTTACCAGAAAACAACTCTTGCTCGTAGGACCAGAAATTGCATGTGATTCAACTCCATTTTTGACTGGGAAACAAACACTAGCTAGCCTTACAAGAAACACATTCTGCTTTTGATAAAAGAGCACTCTTCTACTCTACTGTGTTTCTTATAGGGCCAGAACAGTGAGCTTGCTCAGAACAAAAGAACTGTGCTTCCTACACACACGGGCCATATCTAGTTCAACTCTGCTTAGGAAACTGACAAGAACAGTAGCCTCTTTTTCAGTCCCGTACACTGTACTTGCTGGGAACAGACGCGAGGGCTATTTGCACTGTGTATGGCAATGGGAGCTCAATAGTGACTCTCCTTACCAGAAATCAACTCTTGCTCATAGGACCAGAAACTGCATGTTATTCAATTCCATTTCTGACTGGGAAACAAACACTAGCTCGCCTTGCAATGAAAACACTCTGCTTTTGAGAAAGGAGCACTCTTCTACTCTACTGTGTTTCCTATAGGGCCAGTAGAGTGAACTTGCTCTGAACAAAAGAACTTTGCTTCCTACACACACGGGCCATATCTATTTCAACTCTGCTTAGGAAACTGACAAGAACAGTAGCTTCTCTTCAGTCCAGTACACTGTACTTGCTGGGAACAGACACGAGGGCTATTTGCACTGTGTATGGCAATGGGAGCGCAATAGTGACTCTTCTTACCAGAAAACAACTTTTGCTCATAGGACCAGAAACTGAATGTGATTCAACTCCATTACTGACTGGGAAACAAACACTAGCTCGCCTTACAAGAAACACACTCTGCTTTTGAAAAAAGAGCACTCTTCTACTCTACTGTGTTTCCTATAGGGCCAGAACAGTGAGCTTGCTCAGAACTAAAGAACTGTGCTTCCTACACACACGGGCCATATCTAGTTCAACTCTGCTTAGGAAACTGACAAGAACAGTAGCTACTCTTCAGTCCAGTACACTGTACTTGCTGGGAACAGACGCGAGGGCTATTTGCACTGATTATGGCACTGGGAGTGCAATAGTGACTCTCCTTACCAGAAAACAACTCTTGCTCATAGGACCAGAAACTGCATGTGATTAAAATCCATTTCTGACTGGGAAACAAACACTAGCTCGCCTTACAAGAAACAGACTCTGCTTTTGAGAAAAGAGCACTCTTCTACTCTACTGTGTTTCCTATAGGGACAGAACAGTGAGCTTGCTCAGAACTAAAGAACTGTGCTTCATACACACACGGGTCATATCTAGTTCAACTCTGCTTAGGAAACTGACAAGAACAGCAGCTTCTCTTCAGTCCAGTACACTGTTCTTGCTGGGAACAGACGCCAGTGCTATTTGCACTGTGTATGGCAATGGGAGCGCAATAGTGACTCTTCTTACCAGAAAACCATTCTTGCTCGAAGGACCAAAAACTGCATGTGATTCAACTCCATTTCTGACTGGGAAACAAACACTAGCTCGCTTTAAAAGAGACAAACTCTGCTTTTGAAAAAAGAGCACTCTTCTACTCTACAGTGTTTCCTATAGGGCCAGAACAGTGAGCTTGCTCAGAAGTAAAGAACTGTGCTTCCCACACACGGGCCATATCTTGTTCAACTCTGCTTAGGAAACTGACAAGAACAGTAGCTTCTCTTCAGTCCAGTACACTGTACTTGATGGGAACAGACGCGAGTACTATTTGCACTGTGTATGGCAGTGGGAGCGCAATAGTGTCTCTCCTTACCAGAAAACAACTCTTGCTCGTAGGACCAAAAACTGCATGTGATTCAACTCCATTTGTGACTGGGAAACAAACACTAGCTCGCCTTACAAGAAAAACACTCTGCTTTTGAGAAAAGAGCACTCTTCTACTCTACTGTGTTTCCTATAGGGCCAGAACAGTGAGCTTGCTCAGAATAAAAGAACTGTGCTTCCTACACACACGGGCCATATCTAGTTCAACTCTGTTTAGGAAACTGACAAGAACAGTAGCCTCTTTTTCAGTCCTGTACACTGTAATTGCTGGGAACAGACGCGAGGGCTATTTGCACTGTGTATGGCAATGGGAGCTCAATAGTGACTCTCCTTACCAGAAATCAACTCTTGCTCGTAAGACTAGAAACAGCATGTTATTCAATTTCATTTCTGACTGGGAAACAAACACTAGCTCGCCTTGCAATGAAAACACTCTGCTTTTGAGAAAGGAGCACTCTTCTACTCTACTGTGTTTCCTATAGGGCGAGTAGGGTTGAGCTTACTCAGAACAAAAGAACTGTGCTTCATACAAACACGGGCCATATCTAGTTCAACTCCGCTTAGGTAACTGACAAGAACAGTAGCTTCTCTTCAGTCCAGTACACTGTACTTGCTGGGAAAAGACGCGAGTGCTTTTTGCACTGTGTATGGAAAAGGGAGCACAATAGTGACTCTCCTTACCAGAAAACAACTCTTGCTCATAGGACCAGAAATTGCATGTGATTCACCTCCATTTTTGACTGGGAAACAAACACTAGCTAGCCTTACAAGAAACACATTCTGCTTTTGAGAAAAGAGCACTCTTCTACTCTACTGTGTTTCCTATAGGGCCAGAACAGTGAGCTTGCTCAGAACAAAAGAACTGTGCTTCCTACACACATTGGCCATATCTAGTTCAACTCTCCTTAGGAAACTGACAAGAACAGTAGCTTCTCTTCAGTCCAGTACACTGTACTTGCTGGGAACAGACGCGAGTGCTATTTACACTGTGTATGGCAATGGGAGCGCAATAGTGACTCTCCTTACCAGAAAACAACTCTTGCTCATAGCACCAGAAACTGCATGTCATTCAAATCCATTTCTGACTGGGAAACAAATGCTAGCTCGCCTTACAAGAAACACACTCTGCTTTTGATAAAAGAGCACTCTTCTAATCTACTGTGTTTCTTATAGGGCCAGAACAGTGAGCTTGCTCAGAACAAAAGAACTGTGCTTCCTACACACAGGGGCCATATCTAGTTCAACTCTGCTTAGGAAACTGACAAGAACAGTAGCCTCTTTTTCAGTCCCGTACACTGTACTTGCTAGGAACAGACGCGAGGGCTATTTGCACTGTGTATGGCTATGGGAGCTCAATAGTGACTCTCCTTACCAGAAATCAACTCTTGCTCGTAGGACCAGAAATTGCATGTTATTCAATTCCATTTCTGACTGGGAAACAAACACTAGCTCGCCTTGCAATGAAAACACTCTGCTTTTGAGAAAGGAGCACTCTTCTACTCTACTGTGTTTCCTATAGGGCCAGTAGAGTGAGCTTGCTCAGAACAAAAGAACTTTGCTTCCTACACACACGGGACATATCTAGTTCAATTCTGCTTAGGAAACTGACAAGAACAGTAGCTTCTCTTCAGTCCAGTACACTGTACTTCCTGGGAACAGACAGGAGGGCTATTTGCACTGTGTATGGCAATGGGAGCGCAATAGTGACTCTTCTTACCAGAAAACAACTTTTGCTCATAGGACCAGAAACTGAATGTGATTCAACTCCATTACTGACTGGGAAACAAACACTAGCTCGCCTTACAAGAAACACACTCTGCTTTTGAAAAAAGAGCACTCTTCTACTCTACTGTGTTTCCTATAGGGCCAGAACAGTGAGCTTGCTCAGAACTAAAGAACTGTGCTTCCTACACACACGGGCCATATCTAGTTCAACTCTGCTTAGGAAACTGACAAGAACAGTAGCTACTCTTCAGTCCAGTACACTGTACTTGCTGGGAACAGACGCGAGGGCTATTTGCACTGATTATGGCACTGGGAGTGCAATAGTGACTTTCCTTACCAGAAAACAACTCTTGCTCATAGGACCAGAAACTGCATGTGATTCAACTCCATTTCTGACTGGGAAACAAACACTAGCTCGCCTTACAAGAAACAGACTCTGCTTTTGAGAAAAGAGCACTCTTCTACTCTACTGTGTTTCCTATAGGGACAGAACAGTGAGCTTGCTCAGAACTAAAGAACTGTGCTTCATACACACACGGGTCATATCTAGTTCAACTCTGCTTAGGAACCTGACAAGAACAGCAGCTTCTCTTTAGTCCAGTACACTGTTCTTGCTGGGAACATACGCCAGTGCTATTTGCACTGTGTATGGCAATGGGAGCGCAATAGTGACTCTTCTTACCAGAAAACCATTCTTGCTCGAAGGAACAAAAACTGCATGTGATTCAACTTCATTTCTGACTGGGAAACAAACACTAGCTCGCTTTAACAGAGACAAACTCTGTTTTTGAAAAAAGAGCACTCTTCTACTCTACAGTGTTTCCTATAGGGCCAGAACAGTGAGCTTGCTCAGAAGTAAAGAACTGTGCTTCCCACACATGGGCCATATCTTGTTCAACTCTGCTTAGGAAACTGACAAGAACAGTAGCTTCTCTTCAGTCCAGTACACTGTACTTGCTGGGAACAGACGCGAGTGCTATTTGCACTGTGTATGGCAGTGGGAGCGCAATAGTGTCTCTCCTTACCAGAAAACAACTTTTGCCCGTAGGAACAGAAACTGCATGTGATTCAACTCCATTTCTGACTGGGAAACAAACACTATCTCTCCTAACAAGAAAAACACTCTGCTTTTGAGAAAAGAGCACTCTTCTACTCTACTGTGTTTCCTATAGGGCCAGTACAGTGAGCTTGCTCAGAACAAAAGAACTGTGCTTTCTACACACACAGGCCACATCAAGTTCAACTCTGCTTAGGAAACTGACAAGAACAGTAACTTCTCTTAAGTCTAGAACACTGTACTTGCTGGGAACAGACGCGAATGCTATTTGCACTGTGTATGGCAATGGGAGCACAATAGAGACTCTTCTTACCAGAAAACAACTCTTGCTCGTAGGACCATAAACTGCATGTGATTCAACTCCATTTCTGATTGGGAAACAAACACTAGCTCGCCTTACAAGAAACACAATCTGCTTTTGAAAAAAGACCACTCTTCTACTCTACTGTTTTTCCTATAGGGCCAGAAGAGTGAGCTTGCTCAGAACAAAAGAACTGTGCTTCCTACACACAAGGGTCATATCTAGTTCATCTCTGCTTAGGAAACTGACAAGAACAGTAGCTTCTCTTCAGTCCAGTACACTGTACTTGCTGGGAACAGACGCGAGTGCTATTTGCACTGTGTATGGCAATGGGAGCACTGTAGTTACTCTCCTTACCAGAAAACATCTCTTGCTCGTAGGACCAGAAACTGCATGTCATTGAACTCCATTTCTGACTGGGAAACAAACACTAGCTCGCCTTACAAGAGACACACTCTGCATTCGAGTAAAGAGCACTCTTCAACTCTACTGTGTTTCCTATAGGGCCAGAACAGTGAGCTTACAGAGAACAAAAGTATTGTGCTTCCTACACACACGGGCCATATCTAGTTCAACTCTGCTTAGGAAACTGACAAGAACAGTAGTTTCTCTTGAGTCTAGTACACTGTACTTGCTGGGAACAGACGCGAGTGCTATTTGCACTGTGTATGGCAATGGGAGTGAAGTAGTGACTCTTCTTACCAGAAAACAACTCTTGCTCGTTGGACCAAAAACTGCATGTGATTCAACTCCATTTCTGATTGGGAAACAAACACTAGCTATCCTTACAAGAAACACACCCTGCTTTTGAAAAAAGAGCACTCTTCTACTCTACTGTGTTTCCTATAGGGCCAGAACAGTGAGCTTGCTCAGAACAAAAGAACTGTGCTTCCTACAAACACGGGCCATATCTAGTTCAACTCTGCTTAGGAAACTGACAAGAACATTAGCTTCTCTTCAGTCCAGTACACTGTACTTGCTGGGAACAGACGCGAGTGCTATTTGCACTGTGTATGGCAATGGGAGGACAATAGTAACTCTCCTTACCAGAAAACAACTCTTGCTGGTAGGACCAGAAACTGCACGTGATTCAACTCCATCTCTGACTGGGAAACAAACACTAGCTAGCCTTACAAGAAACACACTCTGCTTTCAAATAAAGAGCACTCTTCTACTCTACTGTGTTTCCTGTAGTGCCAGAACAGTGAGCTTTCTCAGAACAAAAGAACTGTGCTTCCTACACACACGGGCCATATCTAGTTCAACTCTGCTTAGGAAACTGACAAGATCAGTAGCTTCTTTTCATTCCAGTACACTGTACTTGCTGAGAAGAGACGCTTGTGCTATTTGCAATTTGTATTGAAATGGGAGCGCAATAGAGACTCTCCTTACCAGAAAACATCTCTTGCTCGTAGGTTCAGAAACTGCACGTCATTGAACACCATTTCTGACTGGGAAACAAACACTAGCTCGCCTTAAAAGAAAAACTCTCTGCTTTTGAGAAAAGAGCACTCTTTTACTCTATTGTGTTTCATATAGGGCCAGAAAAGTGAGCTTGCTCAGAACAAAAGACCTGAGCTTCCTACACACACGGGCCATATCTAGTTCAACTCTGCTTAGGAAACTGACAAGAACAGTAGCTTCTCTTCAGTCCAGTACACTGTACTTGCTGGGAAAAGATGCGAGTGCTTTTTGCACTGTGTATGGCAAAGGGAGCACAATAGTGACTCTCCTTACCAGAAAACAAATCTTGCTCGCAGGACCAGAAACTGCATGTGATTCAACTCCATTTCTGACTGGGAAACAAACACTAGCTAGCCTTACAAGAAACACACTCTGCTTTTGAGAAAAGAGCACTCTTCTACTCTACTGTGTTTCTGATAGGGCCAGAACAGTGAGCTTGCTCAGAACAAAAGTACTGTGCTTCCTACACACAGGGGCCATATCTAGTTCAACTCTCCCTAGGAAAGTGACATAACAGTAGCTTCTCTTATGTCCAGTACACTGTACTTGCTGGGAACAGACGCGAGTGCTCTTTGCACTGTGTATGGCAATGGGAGCACAATAGTGACTCTCTATACCAGAAAACAAATCTTGCTCGTAGGACCAAAAGCTGCATGTGATTCAACTCCATTTCTGACTGGGAAACAAACGCTAGCTCGCCTTACAAGGAACACACTCTGCTTTTGAAAAAAGAGCACTCTTCTACTCTACTGTGTTTCCTATAGGGCCATAACAGTGAGCTTGCTCAGAACTAAAGAAATGTGCTTCAAATACACATACGGGCCATATCTAGTTCAACTCTGCTTAGGAAACTGACAAGAACAGTAGCTTCTCTTCAGGCCAGTACACTGTTCTTGCTGGGAACAGACGCGAGTGCTATTTGCACTGTGTATGGAAATGGGAGCGCAATAGTGTCTCTTCATACCAGAAAACAATTCTTGCTCGAAGGACCAAAAACTGCATGTGATTCAACTCCATTTCTGACTGGGAAACAAACACTAGCTCGATTTACAAGAGACAAACTCTGCTTTTGAAAAAAGAGCACTCTTCTACTCTACAGTGATTCCTATAGGGCCAGAACAGTGAGCTTGCTCAGAACAAAAGAACTGTGCTTCCTACACACAGGGGCCATATCTAGTTCAACTGTCCTTAGGAAACTGACAAGAACAGTAGCTTCTCTTCAGTCCAGTACACTGTACTTCCTGGGAACAGACGCCAGTGCTCTTTGCACTGTGTATGGAAATGGGAGCGCAATAGTGACTCTTCTTTCCTGAAAACAACTCTTGCTCGTAGGACCAGAAACTGCATGTGATTTAACAACATTTCTGACTGGGAAACAAACACTAGCTCTCCTTTCAAGAAACACACTCTGCTTTTGAGAAAAAAGCACTCTTCTACTCTACTGTGTTTCCTATAAGGCCAGAACATTGAGCTTGCTCACAACAAAAGAACTGTGCTTCCCCCACTCACGGGCCATATGTAGTTCAACTCTGCTTAGGAAACTGACAAGAACAGTAGCTTCTCTTCAGTCCAGTACACTGTACTTGCTGGGAACAGACACGAGTGATATTTGCACTGTGAATGGCAATGGGAGCGCAATAGTGACTCTCCTTACCAGAAAACAACTCTTGCTCATAGAACCAAAAACTGCATGAGATTCAACTCCATTTCTGACTGGGAAACAAACACTAGCTCGCCTCACAAGAAACACACTCTGCTTTTGAGAAAAGAGCACTCTTCTACTCTACTGTGTTTCCTGGAGGACCAGAACAGTAAGCTTGCTCAGAACAAATGAACTGTGCTTCCTACACACACGGGCCATATCTAGTTCAACTCTGCTTAGGAAACTGACAAAAACAGTAGCTTCTCTTCAGTCCAGTACACTGTACTTGCTGGGAACAGACATGAGTGCTATTTGCATTGTATATGGCAATGGGAAGGCAATAGTGACTCTTCTTACCAGAAAACAGCTCTTGCTCGTAGGACCAGAAACTGCATGTGATTCAACTCCATTTCTGACTGGGAAACAAACACTAGCTTGCCTTACAAGAAACACACTCTGCTTTTGAAAAAAGAGCACTCTTCTACTCTACTGTGTTTCCTATAGGGCCAGAACAGTGATCTTGCTCAGAACAAAAGAACTGTGCTTCCTATACACACGGGCCATATCTAGTTCAACTCTCCTTAGGAAACTGACAGAACAGTAGCTTCTCTTCAGTCCAGTACACTGTACTTGCTGGGAACAGACGCGAGTGCTCTTTGCACTGTGCATGGCATTGGGAGCACAATAGTGATTCTATATACCAGAAAACAACTCTTGCTCGTAGGAACAAAAGCTGCATGTGATTCAACTCCATTTCTGACTGGGAAACAAACACTAGCTCGCCTTACAAGACACACACTCTGCTTTTGAGAAAAGAGCACACTTCTAATCTACTGTGTTGCCTATAGGGCCAGAAGAGTGAGCTGGCTCAGAACAAAAGACTGTGCTTCCTACACACACGGGCCATATCTAATTCAATTCTGCTTAGGAAACTGACAAGAACAGTAGCATCTCTTCAGTCCAGTACACTGTACTGTCTGGGAACAGACGCGAGTGCTATTTGCACTGTGTATGGCAAAGGGAGTGCAATAGTGACTCTTCTTACCAGAAAACAACTTTTGCTCATAGGACCAGAAACTGCATGTGATTCAACTCCATTTCTGACTGGGAAACAAACACTAGCTCGCCTTACAAGAAACACACTCTGCTTTTGAAAAAAGAGCACTCTTCTACTCTACTGTGTTTCCTATAGGGCCAGAACAGTTAGCTTGCTCAGAACTAAAGAAATGTGCTTCCTACACACACGGGCCATATCTAGTTCAACTCTGCTTAGGAAACTGACAAGAACAGTAGTTTCTCTTCAGTCCAGTACACTGTACTTGCTGGGAACAGACCCGAGTGCTCTTTGCACTGTGAATGGCAATGGGAGCGCAGTAGTGACTCTCCTTACCAGAAAACAACTCTTGCTCATAGCACCAGAAACTGCATGTCATTCAAATCCATTTCTTACTGGGAAACACACTGTAGCTCGCCTTACAAGAAACACACTCTGCTTTTTAAAAAAGAGCACTCTTCTACTCTACTGTGTTTCCTATAGGGCCAGAACAGTAAGCTTGCTCAGAACTAAAGAAATGTGCTTCCTACACACACGGGCCATATCTAGTTCAACACTGCTTAGGAAACTGACAAGAACAGTAGCTTCTCTTCAGTCCAGTACACTGTTCTTGCTGGGAACAGACGCGAGTGCTATTTGCACTATGTATGGCAATGGGAGCGCAATAGTGACTCTTCTTACCAGAAAACAATTCTTGCTCGAAGAACCAAAAACTGCATGTGATTCAATTCCATTTCTGACTGGGAAACAAACACTAGCTCGCTTTACAAGAGACAAACTCTGCTTTTGAAAAAAGAGCACTCTTCTACTCTACAGTGATTCCTATAGGGCCAGAAGAGTGACCTTGCTCAGTACTAAAGAATAGTGCTTCACACACACACGGGCCATATCTAGTTCAACTCTGCTTAGGAAACTGACAAGAACAGTAGCTTCTCTTCAGTCCAGTACACTGTACATGCTGGGAACAGATGCGAGTGCTTTTTGCACTGTGTATGGAAAAGGGAGCACAATAGTGACTCTCCTTACCAGAAAACAACTCTTGCTCGCAGGACCAGAAACTGCATGTGATTCAACTCCATTTCTGACTGGGAAACAAACACTAGCTAGCCTTACAAGAAACACACTCTGCTTTTGAGAAAAGAGCACTCTTCTACTCTACTGTGTTTCCGATAGGGCCAGAACAGTGAGCTTGCTCAGAACAAAAGTACTGTGCTTCCTACACACAGGGGCCATATCTCGTTCAACTCTCCCTAGGAAAATGACATAACAGTAGCTTCTCTTCAGTCCAGTACACTGTACTTGCTGGGAACAGACGCCAGTGCTCTTTGCACTGTGTATGGCAATGGGAGCACAATAGTGACTCTCTATACCAGAAAACAACTCTTGCTCGTAGGACCAAAAGCTGCATGTGATTCAACTCCATTTCTGACTGGGAAACAAACCCTAGCTCGCCTTACAAGGAACACACTCTGCTTTTGAAAAAAGAGCACTCTTCTACTCTACTGTGTTTCCTATAGGGCCAGAACAGTGAGCTTGCTCAGAACAAAAGAAGTGTGCTTGCCACACATACGGGCCATATCTAGTTCAACTCTGCTTAGGAAACTGACAAGAACAGTAGCTTGTCTTCAGTCCAGTACACTGTACTTGCTGAGAAGAGACGCGAGTGCTATTTGCACTGTGTATGGCAATGGGAGTGCAATAGTGACTCTCCTTACCAGAAAATATCTCTTGCTCGTAGGACCAAAAGCTGCATGTGATTCAACTCCATTTCTGACTGGGAAACAAACACTAGCTCGCCTTACAAGACACACACTCTGCTTTTGAGAAAAGAGCACACTTCTAATCTACTGTGTTGCCTATAGGGCCAGAAGAGTGAGCTGGCTCAGAACAAAAGACTGTGCTTCCTACACACACAGGCCATATCTAATTCAATTCTGCTTAGGAAACTGAAAAGAACAGTAGCATCTCTTCAGTCCAGTACACTGTACTTCCTGGGAACAGATGCGAGTGCTATTTACACTGTGTATGGCAAAGGGAGCGCAATAGTGACTCTTCTTAACAGAAAACAACTTTTGCTCATAGGACCAGAAACTGCATGTGATTCAACTCCATTACTTACTGGGAAACAAACACTAGCTCGCCTTACAAGAAACACACTCTGCTTTTGATAAAAGAGCACTCTTCTACTCTACTGTGTTTCCTATAGGGCCAGAACAGTGAGCTTGCTCAGAACTAAAGAAATGTGCTTCCTACACACACGGGCCATATCTAGTTCAACTCTGCTTAGGAAACTGACAAGAACAGTAGTTTCTCTTCAGTCCAGTACACTGTACCTGCTGGGAACAGACGCGAGTGCTATTTGCACTGTGTATGGCATTGGAGCACAATAGTGACTCTCAATACCAGAAAACAACTCTTGCTCGTAGGACCAGAAACTGCATGTGATTCAACAACATTTCTGACTGAGAAACAAACACTATCTCTACTTTCAAGAAACACACTCTGCTTTTGAGAAAAAAACTCTCTTCTACTCTACTCTGTTTCCTATAAGGCCAGAACAGTGAGCTTGCTCAGAACAAAAGAACTGTGCTTCCTACACACAGGGGCCATATCTAGTTCAACTGTCCTTAGGAAACCGACAAGAACAGTAGCTTCTCTTCAGTCCAGTACACTGTACTTCCTGGGAACAGACGCCAGTGCTCTTTGCACTGTGTATGGAAATGGGAGCGCAATAGTGACTCTTCTTACCAGAAAACAACTCTTGCTCGTAGGACCAGAAACTGCATGTGATTTAACAACATTTCTGACTGGGAAACAAACACTAGCTCTCCTTTCAAGAAACACACTCTGCTTTTGAGAAAAAAGCACTCTTCTACTCTACTGTGTTTCCTATAAGGCCAGAACAGTGAGCTTGCTCACAACAAAAGAACTGTGCTTCCCCCACACACGGGCCATATGTAGTTCAACTCTGCTTAGGAAACTGACAAGAACAGTAGCTTCTCTTCAGTCCAGTACACTGTACTTGCTGGGAACAGACACGAGTGATATTTGCTCTGTGAATGGCAATGGGAGTGCAATAGTGACTCTCCTTACCAGAAAATAACTCTTGCTCATAGGACCAAAAACTACATGAGATTCAACTCCATTTCTGACTGGGAAACAAACATTAGCTCGCCTCACAAGAAACACACTCTGCTTTTGAGAAAAGAGCACTCTTCTACTCTACTGTGTTTCCTATATGGCCAGAACAGTGAGCTTGCTCAGAACAAAAGAACTGTGCTTCCTACACACACGGGCCACATCTAGTTCAACTCTCCTTAGGAAACTGACAGAACAGTAGCTTCTCTTCAGTCCAGTACACTGTACTTGCTGGGAACAGACACGAGTGCTCTTTGCACTGTGTATGGCAATGGGAGCACAATAGTGACTCTCTATAGCAGAAAACAACTCTTGCTCGTAGGACCAAAAGCTGCATGTGATTCAACTCCATTTCTGACTGGGAAACAAACACTAGCTCTCCTTACAAGAAACACACTCTGCTTTTGAGAAAAGAGCACTCTTCTACTCTACTGTGTTTCCTATAAGGCCAGAACAGTGAGCTTGCTCAGAACAAAAAAACTGTGCTTCCCCCACTCACGGGCCATATGTAGTTCAACTCTGCTTAGGAAACTGACAAGAACAGTAGCTTCTCTTCAGTCCAGTACACTGTACTTGCTGGGAACAGACACGAGTGATATTTGCACTGTGAATGGCAATGGGAGCGCAATAGTGACTCTCCTTACCAGAAAACAACTCTTGCTCATAGAACCAAAAACTGCATGAGATTCAACTCCATTTCTAACTGGGAAACAAACACTAGCTCGCCTCACAAGAAACACACTCTGCTTTTGAGAAAAGAGCACTCTTCTACTCTACTGTGTTTCCTGGAGGACCAGAACAGTAAGCTTGCTCAGAACAAATGAACTGTGCTTCCTACACACATGGGCCATATCTAGTTCAACTCTGCTTAGGAAACTGACAAAAACAGTAGCTTCTCTTCAGTCCAGTACACTGTACTTGCTGGGAACAGACATGAGTGCTATTTGCATTGTATATGGCAATGGGAAGGCAATAGTGACTCTTCTTACCAGAAAACAGCTCTTGCTCGTAGGACCAGAAACTGCATGTGATTCAACTCCATTTCTGACTGGGAAACAAACACTAGCTTGCCTTACAAGAAACACACTCTGCTTTTGAAAAAAGAGCACTCTTCTACTCTACTGTGTTTCCTATAGGGCCAGAACAGTGATCTTGCTCAGAACAAAAGAACTGTGCTTCCTATACACACGGGCCATATCTAGTTCAACTCTCCTTAGGAAACTGACAGAACAGTAGCTTCTCTTCAGTCCAGTACACTGTACTTGCTGGGAACAGACGCGAGTGCTCTTTGCACTGTGCATGGCATTGGGAGCACAATAGTGATTCTATATACCAGAAAACAACTCTTGCTCGTAGGACCAAAAGCTGCATGTGATTCAACTCCATTTCTGACTGGGAAACAAACACTAGCTCGCCTTACAAGACACACACTCTGCTTTTGAGAAAAGAGCACACTTCTAATCTACTGTGTTGCCTATAGGGCCAGAAGAGTGAGCTGGCTCAGAACAAAAGACTGTGCTTCCTACACACACGGGCCATATCTAATTCAATTCTGCTTAGGAAACTGACAAGAACAGTAGCATCTCTTCAGTCCAGTACACTGTACTGTCTGGGAACAGACGCGAGTGCTATTTGCACTGTGTATGGCAAAGGGAGTGCAATAGTGACTCTTCTTACCAGAAAACAACTTTTGCTCATAGGACCAGAAACTGCATGTGATTCAACTCCATTTCTGACTGGGAAACAAACACTAGCTCGCCTTACAAGAAACACACTCTGCTTTTGAAAAAAGAGCACTCTTCTACTCTACTGTGTTTCCTATAGGGCCAGAACAGTTAGCTTGCTCAGAACTAAAGAAATGTGCTTCCTACACACACGGGCCATATCTAGTTCAACTCTGCTTAGGAAACTGACAAGAACAGTAGTTTCTCTTCAGTCCAGTACACTGTACTTGCTGGGAACAGACCCGAGTGCTCTTTGCACTGTGAATGGCAATGGGAGCGCAGTAGTGACTCTCCTTACCAGAAAACAACTCTTGCTCATAGCACCAGAAACTGCATGTCATTCAAATCCATTTCTTACTGGGAAACACACTGTAGCTCGCCTTACAAGAAACACACTCTGCTTTTTAAAAAGAGCACTCTTCTACTCTACTGTGTTTCCTATAGGGCCAGAACAGTAAGCTTGCTCAGAACTAAAGAAATGTGCTTCCTACACACACGGGCCATATCTAGTTCAACACTGCTTAGGAAACTGACAAGAACAGTAGCTTCTCTTCAGTCCAGTACACTGTTCTTGCTGGGAACAGACGCGAGTGCTATTTGCACTATGTATGGCAATGGGAGCGCAATAGTGACTCTTCTTACCAGAAAACAATTCTTGCTCGAAGAACCAAAAACTGCATGTGATTCAATTCCATTTCTGACTGGGAAACAAACACTAGCTCGCTTTACAAGAGACAAACTCTGCTTTTGAAAAAAGAGCACTCTTCTACTCTACAGTGATTCCTATAGGGCCAGAAGAGTGACCTTGCTCAGTACTAAAGAATAGTGCTTCACACACACACGGGCCATATCTAGTTCAACTCTGCTTAGGAAACTGACAAGAACAGTAGCTTCTCTTCAGTCCAGTACACTGTACATGCTGGGAACAGATGCGAGTGCTTTTTGCACTGTGTATGGAAAAGGGAGCACAATAGTGACTCTCCTTACCAGAAAACAACTCTTGCTCGCAGGACCAGAAACTGCATGTGATTCAACTCCATTTCTGACTGGGAAACAAACACTAGCTAGCCTTACAAGAAACACACTCTGCTTTTGAGAAAAGAGCACTCTTCTACTCTACTGTGTTTCCGATAGGGCCAGAACAGTGAGCTTGCTCAGAACAAAAGTACTGTGCTTCCTACACACAGGGGCCATATCTCGTTCAACTCTCCCTAGGAAAATGACATAACAGTAGCTTCTCTTCAGTCCAGTACACTGTACTTGCTGGGAACAGACGCCAGTGCTCTTTGCACTGTGTATGGCAATGGGAGCACAATAGTGACTCTCTATACCAGAAAACAACTCTTGCTCGTAGGACCAAAAGCTGCATGTGATTCAACTCCATTTCTGACTGGGAAACAAACCCTAGCTCGCCTTACAAGGAACACACTCTGCTTTTGAAAAAAGAGCACTCTTCTACTCTACTGTGTTTCCTATAGGGCCAGAACAGTGAGCTTGCTCAGAACAAAAGAAGTGTGCTTGCCACACATACGGGCCATATCTAGTTCAACTCTGCTTAGGAAACTGACAAGAACAGTAGCTTGTCTTCAGTCCAGTACACTGTACTTGCTGAGAAGAGACGCGAGTGCTATTTGCACTGTGTATGGCAATGGGAGTGCAATAGTGACTCTCCTTACCAGAAAATATCTCTTGCTCGTAGGACCAAAAGCTGCATGTGATTCAACTCCATTTCTGACTGGGAAACAAACACTAGCTCGCCTTACAAGACACACACTCTGCTTTTGAGAAAAGAGCACACTTCTAATCTACTGTGTTGCCTATAGGGCCAGAAGAGTGAGCTGGCTCAGAACAAAAGACTGTGCTTCCTACACACACAGGCCATATCTAATTCAATTCTGCTTAGGAAACTGAAAAGAACAGTAGCATCTCTTCAGTCCAGTACACTGTACTTCCTGGGAACAGATGCGAGTGCTATTTACACTGTGTATGGCAAAGGGAGCGCAATAGTGACTCTTCTTAACAGAAAACAACTTTTGCTCATAGGACCAGAAACTGCATGTGATTCAACTCCATTACTTACTGGGAAACAAACACTAGCTCGCCTTACAAGAAACACACTCTGCTTTTGATAAAAGAGCACTCTTCTACTCTACTGTGTTTCCTATAGGGCCAGAACAGTGAGCTTGCTCAGAACTAAAGAAATGTGCTTCCTACACACACGGGCCATATCTAGTTCAACTCTGCTTAGGAAACTGACAAGAACAGTAGTTTCTCTTCAGTCCAGTACACTGTACCTGCTGGGAACAGACGCGAGTGCTATTTGCACTGTGTATGGCATTGGAGCACAATAGTGACTCTCAATACCAGAAAACAACTCTTGCTCGTAGGACCAGAAACTGCATGTGATTCAACAACATTTCTGACTGAGAAACAAACACTATCTCTACTTTCAAGAAACACACTCTGCTTTTGAGAAAAAAACTCTCTTCTACTCTACTCTGTTTCCTATAAGGCCAGAACAGTGAGCTTGCTCAGAACAAAAGAACTGTGCTTCCTACACACAGGGGCCATATCTAGTTCAACTGTCCTTAGGAAACCGACAAGAACAGTAGCTTCTCTTCAGTCCAGTACACTGTACTTCCTGGGAACAGACGCCAGTGCTCTTTGCACTGTGTATGGAAATGGGAGCGCAATAGTGACTCTTCTTACCAGAAAACAACTCTTGCTCGTAGGACCAGAAACTGCATGTGATTTAACAACATTTCTGACTGGGAAACAAACACTAGCTCTCCTTTCAAGAAACACACTCTGCTTTTGAGAAAAAAGCACTCTTCTACTCTACTGTGTTTCCTATAAGGCCAGAACAGTGAGCTTGCTCACAACAAAAGAACTGTGCTTCCCCCACACACGGGCCATATGTAGTTCAACTCTGCTTAGGAAACTGACAAGAACAGTAGCTTCTCTTCAGTCCAGTACACTGTACTTGCTGGGAACAGACACGAGTGATATTTGCTCTGTGAATGGCAATGGGAGTGCAATAGTGACTCTCCTTACCAGAAAATAACTCTTGCTCATAGGACCAAAAACTACATGAGATTCAACTCCATTTCTGACTGGGAAACAAACATTAGCTCGCCTCACAAGAAACACACTCTGCTTTTGAGAAAAGAGCACTCTTCTACTCTACTGTGTTTCCTATATGGCCAGAACAGTGAGCTTGCTCAGAACAAAAGAACTGTGCTTCCTACACACACGGGCCACATCTAGTTCAACTCTCCTTAGGAAACTGACAGAACAGTAGCTTCTCTTCAGTCCAGTACACTGTACTTGCTGGGAACAGACACGAGTGCTCTTTGCACTGTGTATGGCAATGGGAGCACAATAGTGACTCTCTATAGCAGAAAACAACTCTTGCTCGTAGGACCAAAAGCTGCATGTGATTCAACTCCATTTCTGACTGGGAAACAAACACTAGCTCTCCTTACAAGAAACACACTCTGCTTTTGAGAAAAGAGCACTCTTCTACTCTACTGTGTTTCCTATAAGGCCAGAACAGTGAGCTTGCTCAGAACAAAAAAACTGTGCTTCCCCCACTCACGGGCCATATGTAGTTCAACTCTGCTTAGGAAACTGACAAGAACAGTAGCTTCTCTTCAGTCCAGTACACTGTACTTGCTGGGAACAGACACGAGTGATATTTGCACTGTGAATGGCAATGGGAGCGCAATAGTGACTCTCCTTACCAGAAAACAACTCTTGCTCATAGAACCAAAAACTGCATGAGATTCAACTCCATTTCTAACTGGGAAACAAACACTAGCTCGCCTCACAAGAAACACACTCTGCTTTTGAGAAAAGAGCACTCTTCTACTCTACTGTGTTTCCTGGAGGACCAGAACAGTAAGCTTGCTCAGAACAAATGAACTGTGCTTCCTACACACATGGGCCATATCTAGTTCAACTCTGCTTAGGAAACTGACAAAAACAGTAGCTTCTCTTCAGTCCAGTACACTGTACTTGCTGGGAACAGACATGAGTGCTATTTGCATTGTATATGGCAATGGGAAGGCAATAGTGACTCTTCTTACCAGAAAACAGCTCTTGCTCGTAGGACCAGAAACTGCATGTGATTCAACTCCATTTCTGACTGGGAAACAAACACTAGCTTGCCTTACAAGAAACACACTCTGCTTTTGAAAAAAGAGCACTCTTCTACTCTACTGTGTTTCCTATAGGGCCAGAACAGTGATCTTGCTCAGAACAAAAGAACTGTGTTTCCTATACACACGGGCCATATCTAGTTCAACTCTCCTTAGGAAACTGACAGAACAGTAGCTTCTCTTCAGTCCAGTACACTGTACTTGCTGGGAACAGACGCGAGTGCTCTTTGCACTGTGCATGGCATTGGGAGCACAATAGTGATTCTATATACCAGAAAACAACTCTTGCTCGTAGGACCAAAAGCTGCATGTGATTCAACTCCATTTCTGACTGGGAAACAAACACTAGCTCGCCTTACAAGACACACACTCTGCTTTTGAGAAAAGAGCACACTTCTAATCTACTGTGTTGCCTATAGGGCCAGAAGAGTGAGCTTGCTCAGAACAAAAGACTGTGCTTCCTACACACACGGGCCATATCTAATTCAATTCTGCTTAGGAAACTGACAAGGACAGTAGCATCTCTTCAGTCCAGTACACTGTACTGTCTGGGAACAGACGCGAGTGCTATTTGCACTGTGTATGGCAAAGGGAGTGCAATAGTGACTCTTCTTACCAGAAAACAACTTTTGCTCATAGGACCAGAAACTGCATGTGATTCAACTCCATTTCTGACTGGGAAACAAACACTAGCTCGCCTTACAAGAAACACACTCTGCTTTTGAAAAAAGAGCACTCTTCTACTCTACTGTGTTTCCTATAGGGCCAGAACAGTTAGCTTGCTCAGAACTAAAGAAATGTGCTTCCTACACACACGGGCCATATCTAGTTCAACTCTGCTTAGGAAACTGACAAGAACAGTAGTTTCTCTTCAGTCCAGTACACTGTACTTGCTGGGAACAGACCCGAGTGCTATTTGCACTGTGAATGGCAATGGGAGCTCAGTAGTGACTCTCCTTACCAGAAAACAACTCTTGCTCATAGCACCAGAAACTGCATGTCATTCAAATCCATTTCTGACTGGGAAACACACGGTAGCTCGCCTTACAAGAAACACACTCTGCTTTTTAAAAAAGAGCACTCTTCTACTCTACTGTGTTTCCTATAGGGCCAGAACAGTAAGCTTGCTCAGAACTAAAGAAATGTGCTTCCTACACACACGGGCCATATCTAGTTCAACACTGCTTAGGAAACTGACAAGAACAGTAGCTTCTCTTCAGTCCAGTACACTGTTCTTGCTGGGAACAGACGCGAGTGCTATTTGCACTATGTATGGCAATGGGAGCGCAATAGTGACTCTTCTTACCAGAAAACAATTCTTGCTTGAAGAACCAAAAACTGCATGTGATTCAATTCCATTTCTGACTGGGAAACAAACACTAGCTCGCTTTACAAGAGACAAACTCTGCTTTTGAAAAAAGAGCACTCTTCTACTCTACAGTGATTCCTATAGGGCCAGAAGAGTGACCTTGCTCAGTACTAAAGAATAGTGCTTCACACACACACGGGCCATATCTAGTTCAACTCTGCTTAGGAAACTGACAAGAACAGTAGCTTCTCTTCAGTCCAGTACACTGTACATGCTGGGAACAGATGCGAGTGCTTTTTGCACTGTGTATGGCAAAGGGAGCACAATAGTGACTCTCCTTACCAGAAAACAACTCTTGCTCGCAGGACCAGAAACTGCATGTGATTCAACTCCATTTCTGACTGGGAAACAAACACTAGCTAGCCTTACAAGAAACACACTCTGCTTTTGAGAAAAGAGCACTCTTCTACTCTACTGTGTTTCCGATAGGGCCAGAACAGTGAGCTTGCTCAGAACAAAAGTACTGTGCTTCCTACACACAGGGGCCATATCTCGTTCAACTCTCCCTAGGAAAGTGACATAACAGTAGCTTCTCTTCAGTCCAGTACACTGTACTTGCTGGGAACAGACGCCAGTGCTCTTTGCACTGTGTATGGCAATGGGAGCACAATAGTGACTCTCTATACCAGAAAACAACTCTTGCTCGTAGGACCAAAAGCTGCATGTGATTCAACTCCATTTCTGACTGGGAAACAAACCCTAGCTCGCCTTACAAGGAACACACTCTGCTTTTGAAAAAAGAGCACTCTTCTACTCTACTGTGTTTCCTATAGGGCCAGAACAGTGAGCTTGCTCAGAACAAAAGAAGTGTGCTTGCCACACATACGGGCCATATCTAGTTCAACTCTGCTTAGGAAACTGACAAGAACAGTAGCTTGTCTTCAGTCCAGTACACTGTACTTGCTGAGAAGAGACGCGAGTGCTATTTGCACTGTGTATGGCAATGGGAGTGCAATAGTGACTCTCCTTACCAGAAAATATCTCTTGCTCGTAGGACCAGAAACTGCATGTCATTCAACTCCATTTCTGACTGGGAAATAAACACTAGCTCGCCTTACAAGAAACACACTCTGCTTTTGAGAAAAGAGCACTCTTCTACTCTACTGTGTTTCCTATAGGTCCAGAACAGTGAGCTTGCTCAGAACAAAAGAACTGTGCTTCGTACACACCGGGTCTTATCTAGTTCAACTCTGCTTAGGAAACTGACAAGAACAGTAGCTTCTCTTCAGTCCAGTACACTGTACTTGCTGGGAACAGACGCGAGTGCTTTTTGCACTGTGTATGGCAAAGGGAGTGCAATAGTGTCTCTCCTTACCAGAAAACAACTCTTGCTCGTAGGACCAAAAGCTGCATGTGATTCAACTCCATTTCTGACTGGGAAACAAACACTAGCTAGCCTTACAAGAAACACACTCTGCTTTTGAGAAAAGAGCACAATTCTACTCTACTGTGTTTCCAAATGGCCAGAACAGTGAGCTTGCTCAGAACAAAAGAACTGTGCTTCCTACACACACGGGCCATATCTAGTTCAACTCTGCTTAGGAAACTGACAAGAACAGTAGCTTCTCTTCAGTCCAGTACACTGTACTTGCTGGGAAAAGACGCGAGTGCTTTTTGCACTGTGTATGGAAAAGGGAGCACAATAGTGACTCTCCTTACCAGAAATCAACTCTTGCTCGTAGGACCAGAAACTGCATGTTATTCAATTCCATTTCTGACTGGGAAACAAACACTAGCTCGCCTTGCAATGAAAACACTCTGCTTTTGAGAAATGAGCACTCTTCTACTCTACTGTGTTTCCTACAGGGCCAGTAGAGTGAGCTTACTCAGAACAAAAGAACTGTGCTTCATACACACATGGGTCATATCTAGTTCAACTCCGCTTACAAAAGTGAGAATAGTAGCTTCCTTTCAGTCCAGTACACTGTACTTGCTTGGAACAGACGCGAGTGCTATTTGCACTGTGTATGGCAATGGGAGCGCAATAGTGACTCTCCTTACCAGAAAACAACTCTTGCTCATAGGACCAAAAACTGCATGAGATTCAACTCCATATCTGACTGGGAAACAAACACTAGCTCGCCTCACAAGAAACACACTCTGCTTTTGAGAAAAGAGCACTCTTCTACTCTACTGTGTTTCCTGTAGGGCCAGAACAGTGAGCTTGCTCAGAACAAAAGAACTGTGCTTCCTACACACATGAGCCATATCTAGTTCAACTCTGCTTAGGAAACTGACAAGAACAGTAGCTTCTCTTCATCCAGTACACTGTACTTGCTGGGAACAGACGCGAGTGCTATTTGCACTGTGTATGGCACTGGGAGCGCAATAGTGACTCTTCTTACCAGAAAACAATTCTTGCTCGAAGGACCAAAAACTGCATGTGATTCAACTCCATTTCTGACTGGGAAACAAACACTAGCTTGCTTTACAAGAGACAAACTCTGCTTTTGAAAAATGAGCACTCTTCTACTCTACAGTGTTTCTTATAGGGCAAGAACAGTGAGCTTGCTCAGAAGTAAAGAACTGTGCTTCCCACACACGGGCCATATCTTGTTCAACTCTGCTTAGGAAACTGACAAGAACAGTAGCTTCTCTTCAGTCCAGTACACTGTACTTGCTGGGAACAGACGCGAGTACTATTTGCACTGTGTATGGCAGTGGGAGCGCAATAGTGTCTCTCCTTACCAGAAAACAACTCTTGCTCGTAGGACCAAAAACTGCATGTGATTCAACTCCATTTGTGACTGGGAAACAAACACTAGCTCGCCTTACAAGAAAAACACTCTGCTTTTGAGAAAAGAGCATTCTTCTACTCTACTGTGTTTCCTATAGGGCCAGAACAGTGAGCTTGCTCAGAATAAAAGAACTGTGCTTCCTACACACACGGGCCATATCTAGTTCAACTCTGTTTAGGAAACTGACAAGAACAGTAGCCTCTTTTTCAGTCCTGTACACTGTAATTGCTGGGAACAGACGCGAGGGCTATTTGCACTGTGTATGGCAATGGGAGCTCAATAGTGACTCTCCTTACCAGAAATCAACTCTTGCTCGTAGGACTAGAAACTGCATGTTATTCAATTCCATTTCTGACTGGGAAACAAACACTAGCTCGCCTTGCAATGAAAACACTCTGCTTTTGAGAAAGGAGCACTCTTCTACTCTACTGTGTTTCCTATAGGGCGAGTAGAGTGAGCTTACTCAGAACAAAAGAACTGTGCTTCATACACACACGGGCCATATCTAGTTCAACTCTGCTTAGGAAACTGACAAGAACAGTAGCTTCTCTTCAGTCCAGTACACTGTACTTCCTGGGAAAAGACGCGAGTGCTTTTTGCACTGTGTATGGCAAAGGGAGCACAATAGTGACTCTCCTTACCAGAAAACAACTCTTGCTCGTAGGACCAGAAATTGCATGTGATTCAACTCCATTTTTGACTGGGAAACAAACACTAGCTAGCCTTACAAGAAACACATTCTGCTTTTGATAAAAGAGCACTCTTCTACTCTACTGTGTTTCTTATAGGGCCAGAACAGTGAGCTTGCTCAGAACAAAAGAACTGTGCTTCCTACACACACGGGCCATATCTAGTTCAACTCTGCTTAGGAAACTGACAAGAACAGTAGCCTCTTTTTCAGTCCCGTACACTGTACTTGCTGGGAACAGACGCGAGGGCTATTTGCACTGTGTATGGCAATGGGAGCTCAATAGTGACTCTCCTTACCAGAAATCAACTCTTGCTCGTAGGACCAGAAACTGCATGTTATTCAATTCCATTTCTGACTGGGAAACAAACACTAGCTCGCCTTGCAATGAAAACACTCTGCTTTTGAGAAAGGAGCACTCTTCTACTCTACTGTGTTTCCTATAGGGCCAGTAGAGTGAGCTTGCTCTGAACAAAAGAACTTTGCTTCCTACACACACGGGCCATATCTATTTCAACTCTGCTTAGGAAACTGACAAGAACAGTAGCTTCTCTTCAGTCCAGTACACTGTACTTGCTGGGAACAGACACGAGGGCTATTTGCACTGTGTATGGCAATGGGAGCGCAATAGTGACTCTTCTTACCAGAAAACAACTTTTGCTCATAGGACCAGAAACTGAATGTGATTCAACTCCATTACTGACTGGGAAACAAACACTAGCTCGCCTTACAAGAAACACACTCTGCTTTTGAAAAAAGAGCACTCTTCTACTCTACTGTGTTTCCTATAGGGCCAGAACAGTGAGCTTGCTCAGAACTAAAGAACTGTGCTTCCTACACACACGGGCGATATCTAGTTCAACTCTGCTTAGGAAACTGACAAGAACAGTAGCTACTCTTCAGTCCAGTACACTGTACTTGCTGGGAACAGACGCGAGTGCTATTTGCACTGTGTATGGCACTGGGAGTGCAATAGTGACTCTCCTTACCAGAAAACAACTCTTGCTCATAGGACCAGAAACTGCATGTGATTCAACTCCATTTCTGACTGGGAAACAAACACTAGCTCGCCTTACAAGAAACAGACTCTGCTTTTGAGAAAAGAGCACTCTTCTACTCTACTGTGTTTCCTATAGGGACAGAACAGTGAGCTTGCTCAGAACTAAAGAACTGTGCTTCATACACACACGGGTCATATCTAGTTCAACTCTGCTTAGGAAACTGACAAGAACAGCAGCTTCTCTTCAGTCCAGTACACTGTTCTTGCTGGGAACAGACGCCAGTGCTATTTGCACTGTGTATGGCAATGGGAGCGCAATAGTGACTCTTCTTACCAGAAAACCATTCTTGCTCGAAGGACCAAAAACTGCATGTGATTCAACTCCATTTCTGACTGGGAAACAAACACTAGCTCGCTTTAAAAGAGACAAACTCTGCTTTTGAAAAAAGAGCACTCTTCTACTCTACAGTGTTTCCTATAGGGCCAGAAGAGTGAGCTTGCTCAGAACTAAAGAACTGTGCTTCCCACACACGGGCCATATCTTGTTCAACTCTGCTTAGGAAACTGACAAAAACAGTAGATTCTCTTCAGTCCAGTACACTGTACTTGCTGGGAACAGACGCGAGAGCTATTTGCACTGTGTATTGCAGTGGGAGCGCAATAGTGTCTCTCCTTACCAGAAAACAACTCTTGGAGCACACTAGTTACTCTCCTTACCAGAAAACAACTCTTGCTCGTAGGACCAGAAACTGCATGTGATTCAACTCCATTTCTGACTGGGAAACAAACACTAGCTCGCCTTACAAGAAACACACTCTGCTTTTGAGAAAAGAGCACTCTTCCTCTCTACTGTGTTTCCTATAGGGCCAGAACAGTGAGCTTGCTCAGAACAAAAGAACTGTGCTTCCTACACACACGGGCCATATCTAGTTCAACTCTGCTTAGGAAACTGTCAAGAACAGTAGCCTCTTTTTCAATCCCTTACACTGTACTTGCTGGGAACAGACGCGAGGGCTATTTGCACTGTGTATGGCAATGGGAGCTCAATAGTGACTCTCCTTACCAGAAATCAACTCTTGCTCGTAGGACCAGAAACTGCATGTTATTCAATTCCATTTCTGACTGGGAAACAAACACTAGCTCGCCTTGCAATGAAAACACTCTGCTTTTGAGAAAGGAGCACTCATCTACTCTACTGTGTTTCCTATAGGGCAAGTAGAGTGAGCTTACTCAGAACAAAAGAACTGTGCTTCATACACACACGGGCCATATCTAGTTCAACTCTGCTTAGGAAACTGACAAGAACAGTAGCTTCTCTTCAGTCCAGTACACTGTAATTGCTGGGAAAAGACGCGAGTGCTTTTTGCACTGTGTATGGCAAAGGGAGCACAATAGTGACTCTCCTTACCAGAAAACAACTCTTGCTCGTAGGACCAGAAATTGCATGTGATTCAACTCCATTTTTGACTGGGAAACAAACACTAGCTAGCCTTACAAGAAACACATTCTGCTTTTGATAAAAGAGCACTCTTCTACTCTACTGTGTTTCTTATAGGGCCAGAACAGTGAGCTTGCTCAGAACAAAAGAACTGTGCTTCCTACACACACGGGCCATATCTAGTTCAACTCTGCTTAGGAAACTGACAAGAACAGTAGCCTCTTTTTCAGTCCCGTACACTGTACTTGCTGGGAACAGACGCGAGGGCTATTTGCACTGTGTATGGCAATGGGAGCTCAATAGTGACTCTCCTTACCAGAAATCAACTCTTGCTCGTAGGACCAGAAACTGCATGTTATTCAATTCCATTTCTGACTGGGAAACAAACACTAGCTCGCCTTGCAATGAAAACACTCTGCTTTTGAGAAAGGAGCACTCTTCTACTCTACTGTGTTTCCTATAGGGCCAGTAGAGTGAGCTTGCTCAGAACAAAATAACTTTGCTTCCTACACACACGGGCCATATCTAGTTCAATTCTGCTTAGGAAACTGACAAGAACAGTAGCTTCTCTTCAGTCCAGTACACTGTACTTGCTGGGAACAGACACGAGGGCTATTTGCACTGTGTATGGCAATGGGAGCGCAATAGTGACTCTTCTTACCAGAAAACAACTTTTGCTCATAGGACCAGAAACTGAATGTGATTCAAATCCATTACTGACTGGGAAACAAACACTAGCTCGCCTTACAAGAAACACACTCTGCTTTTGAAAAAAGAGCACTCTTCTACTCTACTGTGTTTCCTATAGGGCCAGAACAGTGAGCTTGCTCAGAACTAAAGAACTGTGCTTCCTACACACACGGGCCATATCTAGTTCAACTCTGCTTAGGAAACTGACAAGAACAGTAGCTACTCTTCAGTCCAGTACACTGTACTTGCTGGGAACAGACGCGAGGGCTATTTGCACTGATTATGGCACTGGGAGTGCAATAGTGACTCTCCTTACCAGAAAACAACTCTTGCTCATAGGACCAGAAACTGCATGTGATTCAACTCCATTTCTGACTGGGAAACAAACACTAGCTCGCCTTACAAGAAACAGACTCTGCTTTTGAGAAAAGAGCACTCTTCTACTCTACTGTGTTTCCTATAGGGACAGAACAGTGAGCTTGCTCAGAACTAAAGAACTGTGCTTCATACACACACGGGTCATATCTAGTTCAACTCTGCTTAGGAAACTGACAAGAACAGCAGCTTCTCTTCAGTCCAGTACACTGTTCTTGCTGGGAACAGACGCCAGTGCTATTTGCACTGTGTATGGCAATGGGAGCGCAATAGTGACTCTTCTTACCAGAAAACCATTCTTGCTCGAAGGACCAAAAACTGCATGTGATTCAACTCCATTTCTGACTGGGAAACAAACACTAGCTCGCTTTAAAAGAGACAAACTCTGCTTTTGAAAAAAGAGCACTCTTCTACTCTACAGTGTTTCCTATAGGGCCAGAAGAGTGAGCTTGCTCAGAAGTAAAGAACTGTGCTTCCCACACACGGGCCATATCTTGTTCAACTCTGCTTAGGAAACTGACAAGAACAGTAGCTTCTCTTCAGTCCAGTACACTGTACTTGATGGGAACAGAAGCGAGTACTATTTGCACTGTGTATGGCAGTGGGAGCGCAATAGTGTCTCTCCTTACCAGAAAACAACTCTTTCTCGTAGGACCAAAAACTGCATGTGATTCAACTCCATTTGTGACTGGGAAACAAACACTAGCTCGCCTTACAAGAAAAACACTCTGGTTTTGAGAAAAGAGCACTCTTCTACTCTACTGTGTTTCCTATAGGGCCAGAACAGTGAGCTTGCTCAGAATAAAAGAACTGTGCTTCCTACACACACGGGCCATATCTAGTTCAACTCTGTTTAGGAAACTGACAAGAACAGTAGCCTCTTTTTCAGTCCTGTACACTGTAATTGCTGGGAACAGACGCGAGGGCTATTTGCACTGTGTATGGCAATGGGAGCTCAATAGTGACTCTCCTTACCAGAAATCAACTCTTGCTCGTAGGACTAGAAACAGCATGTTATTCAATTCCATTTCTGACTGGGAAACAAACACTAGCTCGCCTTGCAATGAAAACACTCTGCTTTTGAGAAAGGAGCACTCTTCTACTCTACTGTGTTTCCTATAGGGCGAGTAGAGTGAGCTTACTCAGAACAAAAGAACTGTGCTTCATACACACACGGGCCATATCTAGTTCAACTCTGCTTAGGAAACTGACAAGAACAGTAGTTTCTCTTGAGTCTAGTACACTGTACTTGCTGGGAACAGACGCGAGTGCTATTTGCACTGTGTATGGCAATGGGAGTGAAGTAGTGACTCTTCTTACCAGAAAACAACTCTTGCTCGTTGGACCAAAAACTGCATGTGATTCAACTCCATTTCTGACTGGGAAACAAACACTAGCTCGCCTTACAAGAAACAGACTCTGCTTTTGAGAAAAGAGCACTCTTCTACTCTACTGTGTTTCCTATAGGGACAGAACAGTGAGCTTGCTCAGAACTAAAGAACTGTGCTTCATACACACACGGGTCATATCTAGTTCAACTCTGCTTAGGAAACTGACAAGAACAGCAGCTTCTCTTCAGTCCAGTACACTGTTCTTGCTGGGAACAGACGCCAGTGCTATTTGCACTGTGTATGGCAATGGGAGCGCAATAGTGACTCTTCTTACCAGAAAACCATTCTTGCTCGAAGGACCAAAAACTGCATGTGATTCAACTCCATTTCTGACTGGGAAACAAACACTAGCTCGCTTTAAAAGAGACAAACTCTGCTTTTGAAAAAAGAGCACTCTTCTACTCTACAGTGTTTCCTATAGGGCCAGAAGAGTGAGCTTGCTCAGAAGTAAAGAACTGTGCTTCCCACACACGGGCCATATCTTGTTCAACTCTGCTTAGGAAACTGACAAGAACAGTAGCTTCTCTTCAGTCCAGTACACTGTACTTGATGGGAACAGAAGCGAGTACTATTTGCACTGTGTATGGCAGTGGGAGCGCAATAGTGTCTCTCCTTACCAGAAAACAACTCTTTCTCGTAGGACCAAAAACTGCATGTGATTCAACTCCATTTGTGACTGGGAAACAAACACTAGCTCGCCTTACAAGAAAAACACTCTGGTTTTGAGAAAAGAGCACTCTTCTACTCTACTGTGTTTCCTATAGGGCCAGAACAGTGAGCTTGCTCAGAATAAAAGAACTGTGCTTCCTACACACACGGGCCATATCTAGTTCAACTCTGTTTAGGAAACTGACAAGAACAGTAGCCTCTTTTTCAGTCCTGTACACTGTAATTGCTGGGAACAGACGCGAGGGCTATTTGCACTGTGTATGGCAATGGGAGCTCAATAGTGACTCTCCTTACCAGAAATCAACTCTTGCTCGTAGGACTAGAAACAGCATGTTATTCAATTCCATTTCTGACTGGGAAACAAACACTAGCTCGCCTTGCAATGAAAACACTCTGCTTTTGAGAAAGGAGCACTCTTCTACTCTACTGTGTTTCCTATAGGGCGAGTAGAGTGAGCTTACTCAGAACAAAAGAACTGTGCTTCATACACACACGGGCCATATCTAGTTCAACTCTGCTTAGGAAACTGACAAGAACAGTAGTTTCTCTTGAGTCTAGTACACTGTACTTGCTGGGAACAGACGCGAGTGCTATTTGCACTGTGTATGGCAATGGGAGTGAAGTAGTGACTCTTCTTACCAGAAAACAACTCTTGCTCGTTGGACCAAAAACTGCATGTGATTCAACTCCATTTCTGATTGGGAAACAAACACTAGCTAGCCTTACAAGAAACACACCCTGCTTTTGAAAAAAGAGCACTCTTCTACTCTACTGTGTTTCCTATAGGGCCAGAACAGTGAGCTTGCTCAGAACAACAGAACTGTGCTTCCTACAAACACGGGCCATATCTAGTTCAACTCTGCTTAGGAAACTGACAAGAACATTAGCTTCTCTTCAGTCCAGTACACTGTACTTGCTGGAACAGACGCGAGTGCTATTTGCACTGTGTATGGCAATGGGAGGACAATAGTAACTCTCCTTACCAGAAAACAACTCTTGCTGGTAGGACCAGAAACTGCACGTGATTCAACTCCATCTCTGACTGGGAAACAAACACTAGCTAGCCTTACAAGAAACACACTCTGCTTTCAAATAAAGAGCACTCTTCTACTCTACTGTGTTTCCTGTAGTGCCAGAACAGTGAGCTTTCTCAGAACAAAAGAACTGTGCTTCCTACACACACGGGCCATATCTAGTTCAACTCTGCTTAGGAAACTGACAAGATCAGTAGCTTCTTTTCATTCCAGTACACTGTACTTGCTGAGAAGAGACGCTTGTGCTATTTGCAATTTGTATTGAAATGGGAGCGCAATAGAGACTCTCCTTACCAGAAAACATCTCTTGCTCGTAGGTTCAGAAACTGCATGTCATTGAACTCCATTTCTGACTGGGAAACAAACACTAGCTCGCCTTAAAAGAAAAACACTTTGCTTTTGAGAAAAGAGCACTCTTTTACTCTATTGTGTTTCATATAGGGCCAGAAAAGTAAGCTTGCTCAGAACAAAAGAACTGAGCTTCCTACACACACGGGCCATATCTAGTTCAACTCTGCTTAGGAAACTGACAAGAACAGTAGCTTCTCTTCAGTCCAGTACACTGTAATTGCTGGGAAGAGACGAGAGTGCTATTTGCACTGTGTATGGCAATGGGAGCGCAATAGTGACTCTTCTTACCAGAAAACAATTCTTGCTCGAAGTACCAAAAACTGCATGTGATTCAACTCCATTTCTGACTGGGAAACAAACACTAGCTCGCTTTACAAGAGACAAACTCTGCTTTTGAAAAAAGAGCACTCTTCTACTCTACAGTGTTTCCTATAGGGCCAGAAGAGTGAGCTTGCTCAGAACTAAAGAACTGTGCTTCCCACACACGGGCCATATCTTGTTCAACTCTGCTTAGGAAACTGACAAAAACAGTAGATTCTCTTCAGTCCAGTACACTGTACTTGCTGGGAACAGACGCGAGAGCTATTTGCACTGTGTATTGCAGTGGGAGCGCAATAGTGTCTCTCCTTACCAGAAAACAACTCTTGGAGCGCACTAGTTACTCTCCTTACCAGAAAACAACTCTTGCTCGTAGGACCAGAAACTGCATGTGATTCAACTCCATTTCTGACTGGGAAACAAACACTAGCTCGCCTTACAAGAAAAACACTCTGCTTTTGAGAAAAGAGCACTCTTCCTCTCTACTGTGTTTCCTATAGGGCCAGAACAGTGAGCTTGCTCAGAACAAAAGAACTGTGCTTCCTACACACACGGGCCATATCTAGTTCAACTCTGCTTAGGAAACTGTCAAGAACAGTAGCCTCTTTTTCAATCCCTTACACTGTACTTGCTGGGAACAGACGCGAGGGCTATTTGCACTGTTATGGCAATGGGAGCTCAATAGTGACTCTCCTTACCAGAAATCAACTCTTGCTCGTAGGACCAGAAACTGCATGTTATTCAACTCCATTTCTGACTGGGAAACAAACACTAGCTCGCCTTGCAATGAAAACACTCTGCTTTTGAGAAAGGAGCACTCTTCTACTCTACTGTGTTTCCTAAAGGGCCAGTAGAGTGAGCTTACTCAGAACAAAAGAACTGTGCTTCATACACACACGGGTCATATCTAGTTCAACTCTGCTTAGGAAAGTGAGAATACTAGCTTCCTTTCAGTCCAGTACACTGTACTTGCTGGGAACAGACACGAGTGCTATTTGCACTGTGTATGGCAATGGGAGCACAATAGTGACTCTCCTTACCAGAAAACAACTCTTGCTCGTAGGACCAAAAACTGCATGTGATTCAACTCCATTTCTGACTGGGAAACAAACACTAGCTCGCCATACAAGAAACACACTCTGCTTTTGAGAAAAGAGCACACTTCTAATCTACTGTGTTTCCTACAGGGCCAGAAGAGTGAGCCAGCTCAGAAAAAAAGAATTATATTCCTACACACACGGGCCATATCTAGTTAATCTCTGCTTAGGAACCTGACCAGAACATTAGCTTCTCTTTAGTCCAGTACACTGTACTTGCTGGGAACAGACACGAGTGCTATTTGCACTGTGTATGGCAATGGGAGCGCAATAGTGACTCTCCTTACCAGAAAACAATTCTTGCTCATAGGACCAGAAACTGCATGTCATTCAACTCCATTTCTGACTGGGAAACAAACACTAGCTCACCTTACAAAAAACACACTCTGCTTTTGAAAAAAGAGCACTCTTCTACTCTACTGTGTTTCCTATAGGGCCAGAACAGTGATCTTGCTCAGAACAAAAGAACTGTGCTTCCTACAAACACGGGCCATATCTAGTTCAACTCTGCTTAGGAAACTGAGAAGAACATTAGCTTCTCTTCAGTCCAGTACACAGTACTTGCTGGGAACAGACACGAGTTCTATTTGCACTGTGTATAGCAATGGGGGTGCAATAGTGACTCTCCTTACCAGAAAACAATTCTTGCTCGTAGGACCAGAAATTGAATGTCATTCAACTCCATTTCTGACTGGGAAACAAACACTAGCTCGCCTTAAAAGAAACACACTCTGATTTTGAGAAAGGAGCACTCTTCTACTCTACTGTTTATCCTATAGTGCCAGAACAGTGAGCTTGCTCAGAACAAAAGAACTGTGCTAAGTACACACCCGGGTCATATCTAGTTCAACTCTGCTTAGGAAACTGACAAGAACAGTAGCTTCTCTTCAGTCCAGTGCACTTTAATTGCTGGGAACAGACGTGAGTGCTCTTTGCACTGTGTATGGAAATGGGAGAGCAATAGTGACTCTTCTTACGAAAAAACAACTCTTGGTTGTAGGAAAAGAAACTGCATGTGATTCAACTCCATTTCTGACTGGGAAACAAACACTAGTTCTCCTTACAAGAAACACACTCTGCTTTTGTGAAAAGAGCACTCTTCTGCTCTACTTTGTTACCTATAGGGCCAGTACAGTGAGCTAGCTCAGAACAAAAGAACTGTGCTTCCTAAACACACGGGCCATATCTAGTTCAACTCTGCTTAGGAAACTGAAAAGAACAGTAGCTTCTCCTCAGTCTAGTACACTGTACTTGCTGAAAAGAGACGCAAGTGCTATTTTCACTGTGTTTCGAAATGGGAGCACAATAGTGACTCTCCTTAACAGAAAACATCTCTTGCTCGGAGTACCAGAAACTGCATGTCATTGAACTCCATTTCTGACTGGGAAACAAACACTAGCTCGCCTTACAAGAAACACACTCTACTTTTGAGAAAAGAGCACACTTCTAATGTACTGTGTTTCCTATAGGGCCAGAAGAGTGAGCTTGCTCAGAATAAAAGAATTGTGCTTCCTAAACACACCGGCCATGTCTAGTTCAATTCTGCTTAGGAAACTGACAAGAACAGTAGCTTCTCGTCAGTCTAGTACACTGTACTTGGTGGGAACAGACGGGAGTGCTATTTGCACTGTGTATGGCAATGGGAGTACAATACTGACTCTTCTTACCAGAAAACAATTCTTGCTCGAAGGACCAACAACTGCATGTGATTCAACGCCATTTCTGACTGGGAAACAAACACTAGCTCGCTTTAAAAGAGACAAACTCTGCTTTTGAAAAAAGAGCACTCTTCTACTCTCCTGTGTATCCTATAGGGCCAGAACAGTGAGCTTGCTCAGAACAAAAGAACTGTGCTAAGTACACACCCGGGTCATATCTAGTTCAACTCTGCTAAGAAACTGACAAGAACAGTAGCTTCTCTTCAGTACAATACACTGTCCTTGATGGGAACTGACGTGAGTGCTCTTTGCACTGTTTATGGCAATGGGAACGCAATAGTGACTCTTCTTACGAGAAAACAACTCTTGCTTGTAGGACCAGAAACTGCATGTCATTCAACTCCATTTCTGAGTGGGAAACAAACATTAGTTCTTTTTACAAGAAACATACTCTGCTTTTGAGAAAAGAGCACTCTTCTACTCTACTTTGTTTCCTATAGGGCCGGTAGAGTGAGCTTGCTCAGAACAAAAGTACTGAGCTTCCTACACACACGGGCCATATCTAGTTCAACTCTAATTAGGAAACTGACAAGATCAGTAGCTTCTCTGCAGTCTAGTACACTGTACTTGCTGGGAACAGACGCAAGTGCTATTTGCACTGTGTATGGCAATGGATGTGCAATAGTGACTCTTCTTAACAGAAAACAACTCTTGCTTAGAGAACCAAAAACTGCATGTGATTCAACTCCATTTCTGACTGGGAAACATACACTAGCTTGCCTTACAAGAAACACACTCTGCTTTTGAAAAAAGAGCACTCTTCTACTCAACTGTGTTTCCTATAGGGCCAGAACAGTGAGCTTGCTCAGAACAAAAGAACTGTGCTTCCAACACACGGGCCAGTTCTAGTGCAACTCTGCTTAGGAAACTGACAAGAACATTAGCTTCTCTTCAATCCAGTACACTGTACTTGCTGGGAACAGACGCGAGTGCTATTTGCACTGTGTATGGCAATGGGAGTACAATAGTGACTCTCCATACCACAAAACAACTCTTGCTGGTAGGACCAAAAACTGCATGTGATTCAACTCCATTTCTGACTGGGAAACAAACACTAGCTCGCCATACAAGAAACACACTCTGCTTTTGAGAAAAGAGCACACTTCTAATCTACTGTGTTTCCTATAGGGCCAGAAGAGTGAGCCTGCTCAGAACATAAGAATTATGCTTCCTACACACACGGGCCATATCTAGTTCTACTCTGCTTAGGAAACTGACAGGAACAATAGCTTCTCTTCAGTCTAGTACACTGTACTTGCTGGGAACAGACGCGAATGCTATTTGCACTGTGTATGGCAATGGGAGCACAATAGAGACTCTTCTTACCAGAAAACAACTCTTGCTCGTAGGACCATAAACTGCATGTGATTCAACTCCATTTCTGATTGGGAAACAAACACTAGCTCGCCTTACAAGAAACACTCTCTGCTTTTGAAAAAAGAGCACTCTTCTACTCTACTGTTTTTCCTATAGGGCCAGAACAGTGAGCTTGCTCAGAACAAAAGAACTGTGCTTCCTACACACAAGGGCCATATCTAGTTCATCTCTGCTTAGGAAACTCACAAGAACAGTAGCTTCTCTTCAGTCCAGTACACTGTACTTGCTGGGAACAGACGCGAGTGCTATTTGCACTGTGTATGGCAATGGGAGCACTATAGTTACTCTCCTTACCAGAAAACATCTCTTGCTCATAGGACCAGAAACTGCATGTCATTGAACTCCATTTCTGACTGGGAAACAAACACCAGCTCGCCTTAAAAGAAAAACACTTTGCTTTTGAGAAAAGAGCACTCTTTTACTCTATTGTGTTTCATATAGGGCCAGAAAAGTGAGCTTGCTCAGAACAAAAGAACTGTGCTTCCAACACACGGGCCAGTTCTAGTTCAACTCTGCTTAGGAAACTGACAAGAACAGTAGCTTCTCTTCAGTCCAGTACACTGTACTTGCTGGGAACAGACGCGTGTGCTCTTTGCACTGTGTATGGCATAGGGAGCACAATAGTGACTCTCTATACCAGAAAACAACTCTTGCTCGTAGCACCAAAAACTGCATGTGATTCAACTCCATTTCTGACTGGGAAACAAGCACTAGCTCGCCTTACAAGAAACACACTCTGCTTTTGAAAAAAGAGCACTCTTCTACTCTACTGTTTTTCCTATAGTGCCAGAACAGTTTGCTTGCTCAGAACAAATGAACTGTGCTTCCTACACACAAGGGCCATATCTAGTTAATCTCTGCTTAGGAACCTGACAAGAACATTAGCTTCTCTTTAGTCCAGTACACTGTACTTGCTGGGAACAGACACGAGTGCTATTTGCACTGTGTATGGCAATCGGAGCACAATAGTGACTCTCCTTACCAGAAAACAATTCTTGCTCATAGGACCAGAAACTGCATGTCATTCAACTCCATTTCTGACTGGGAAACAAACACTAGCTCGGCTTACAAGAAACACACTCTGATTTTGAGAAAAGAGTACTCTTCTACTCTGCTGTGTTCCTTATAGGGCCAAAACAGTTAGCTTGCTCAGAACAAAAGAACTGTGCTTTCTACGCACAGGAGCCATATCTAGTTCAACTTTGCTTAGGAAACTGACAAGAACAGTAGCTTCACTTCAGTCAAGTACACTGTTCTTGCTGGGAAAAGACGCGAGTGCTATTTGCACTGTGTATGGCAATGGGAGCGCAATAGTGACTCTAGTTACCAGAAAAAAAATCTTGCTTGTAGGTCCTAAAACTGCATGTGATTCACCTCCATTTCTGACTGGGAAACAAACACTAGCTTTCCTTACAAGAAACACACTCTGCTTTTGAGAAAAGAGCACTCTTCTACTGTACTGTGTTTCCTATAGGGCCAGAACAGTGAGCTTGCAGAGAACAAAAGAACTGTGCTTCCTACACACACGGGCCATATCTAGTACAACTCTGCTTAGGAAACTGACAAGAACAGTAGCTTCTCTTCACTCCAGTACACTGTACTTGCTGGGAACAGACGCGAGTGCTATTTGCACTGTGTATTGCAATGCTAGCGAAATAGTTACTCTTCTTACCAGAAAACAACTCCTGAACGTAGGACCAGAAACTGCATGTGATTCAACTATATTTATAACTGAGAAACAAACACTAGCTCTCCTTACAAGAAACACACTCTGCTTTTGAGAAAAGAGCACTCTTCTACTCTACTGTATTTCCTATAGGGCCAGTAAAGTGAGCTTGCTCAGAACAAAAGAACTGTGCTTCCTACACACACGGGCCATATCTAGTTCAACTCTGCTTAGGAAACTGACAAAAACAGTAGCTTCTCTTCAGTCAAGTACACTGTACTTGCTGGGAACAGACGTGAGTGCTATTTGCACTGTGTATGGCAATGGGAGCACAATAGTGACTCTCTATACCAGAAAACAACTCTTGCTCGTAGGACCAGACACAGCATGTCTTTCAACTCCATTTCTGACTGGGAAACAAACACTAGCTCGCCTTACAAGAAACACACTCTGCTTTTGAGAAAAGAGCACACCTCTAATGTACTGTGTTTCCTATGCGGCCAGAAGAGTGAGCTTGCTCAGAACAAAAGAATTGTGCTTTTTAAACACAGCGGCCATGTCTAGTTCAACTCTGCTTAGGAAACTGACAAGAACAGTAGCTTCTCTTTAGTCCAGTACACTGTACTTGCTGGGAACAGACACGAGTGCTATTTGCACTGTGTATTGCAATGGGAGCGAAATAGTTACTCTTCTTACCAGAAAACAACTCCTGCACGTAGGACCAGAAACTGCATGTGATTCAACTATATTTATAACTGAGAAACAAACACTAGCTCTCCTTACAAGAAACACACTCTGCTTTTGAGAAAAGAGCACTCTTCTACTCTACTGTGTTTCCTATAGGGCCAGTAAAGTGAGCTTGCTCAGAACAAAAGAACTGTGCTTCCTACACACACGGGCCATATCTAGTTCAACTCTGCTTAGGAAACTGACAAAAACAGTAGCTTCTCTTCAGTCCAGTACACTGTACTTGCTGAGAAGAGACGCGTGAGCTATTTGCACTTTGTATTGAAATGGGAGCGCAATAGTGACTCTCCTTACCAGAAAACATCTACTGCTCGTAGGTTCAGAAACTGCATGTCATTGAACTCCATTTCTGACTGGGAAACAAACACCAGCTCGCCTTAAAAGAAAAACACTTTGCTTTTGAGAAAAGAGCACTCTTTTACTCTATTGTGTTTCATATAGGGCCAGAAAAGTGAGCTTGCTCAGAACAAAAGAACTGTGCTTCCAACACACGGGCCAGTTCTAGTTCAACTCTGCTTAGGAAACTGACAAGAACAGTAGCTTCTCTTCAGTCCAGTACACTGTACTTGCTGGGAACAGACGCGTGTGCTCTTTGCACTGTGTATGGCATAGGGAGCACAATAGTGACTCTCTATACCAGAAAACAACTCTTGCTCGTAGCACCAAAAACTGCATGTGATTCAACTCCATTTCTGACTGGGAAACAAGCACTAGCTCGCCTTACAAGAAACACACTCTGCTTTTGAAAAAAGAGCACTCTTCTACTCTACTGTTTTTCCTATAGTGCCAGAACAGTTTGCTTGCTCAGAACAAATGAACTGTGCTTCCTACACACAAGGGCCATATCTAGTTAATCTCTGCTTAGGAACCTGACAAGAACATTAGCTTCTCTTTAGTCCAGTACACTGTACTTGCTGGGAACAGACACGAGTGCTATTTGCACTGTGTATGGCAATGGGAGCACAATAGTGACTCTCCTTACCAGAAAACAATTCTTGCTCATAGGACCAGAAACTGCATGTCATTCAACTCCATTTCTGACTGGGAAACAAACACTAGCTCGGCTTACAAGAAACACACTCTGCTTTCAAGTAAAGGGCACTACTCCTCTACTGTGTTTCCTATAGCGCCAGAACAGTGAGCTTGCTCAGAACAAAAGAAGTGTGCTTGCCACACACACGGGCCATATCTAGTTCAACTCTGCTTAGGAAACTGACAAGAACAGTAGCTTCTCTTCAGTCCAGTACAGTGTACTTGCTGAGAACAGACGCCAGTGCTATTTGCACTGTGTATGGCAAAGGGAGCGCAATAGTGACTCTCCTTACCAGAAAATATCTCTTGCTCGTAGGACCAGAAACTGCATGTCATTGAACTCCATTTCTGACTGGGAAACAAACACTAGCTCGCCTTACAAGAAACACACTCTGCTTTTGAGAAAAGAGCACACCTCTAATGTACTGTGTTTCCTATGGGGCCAGAAGAGTGAGCTTGCTCAGAACAAAAGAATTGTGCTTCCTAAACACACCGGCCATGACTAGTTCAACTCTGCTTAGAAAACTGACAAGAACAGTAGCTTCTCTTCAGTACAGTACACTGTACTTGCAGGGAACAGACACGAGTGCTATTTTTACTGTGTATGGCAATGGGAGCTCAATAGTGTCTTTTCTTACCAGAAAACAACTCTTGCTCGTAGGACCAGAAACTGCATGTGATTCAACTCCATTTCTGACTGGGAAACAAACACTAGCTCTCCTTACAAGAAAAACACTTTGCTTTTGAGAAAAGAGCACTCTTCTACTCTACTGTGTTTCCTATAGGGCCAGTACAGTGAACTTACAGAACAAAAGAACTGTGCTTTCTACACACACGGGCCACATCTAGTTAAACTCTGCTTAGGAAACTGACAAGAACAGTAGCTTCTCTTCAGTCTAGTACACTGTACTTGCTGGGAACAGACGCGAGTGCTATTTGTACTGTGTATGGCAATGGGTCTCAATAGTGACTCTTCTTACCAGAAAACAACTCTTGTTCATAGGACCAGAAACTGCATATGATTCAACTCCATTTCTGACTGGGAAACAAACACTAGCTCGCCTTACAAGAGACACACTCTGCTTTCGAGTAAAGAGCACTCTTCAACTCTACTGTGTTTCCTATAGGGCCAGAACAGTGAGCTTACAGAGAACAAAAGAATTGTGCTTCCTACACACACGGGCCATATCTAGTTCAACTCTGCTTAGGAAACTGACAAGAACAGTAGTTTCTCTTCAGTCTAGTACACTGTACTTGCTGGGAACAGACGCGAGTGCTATTTGCACTGTGTATGGCAATGGGAGTGAAGTAGTGACTCTTCTTACCAGAAAACAACTCTTGCTCGTTGGACCAAAAACTGCATGTGATTCAACTCCATTTCTGACTGGGAAACAAACACTAGCTAGCCTTACAAGAAACACACTCTGCTTTTTAAAAAAGAGCACTCTTCTACTCTACTGTGTTTCCTATAGGGCCAGAACAGTGAGCTTGCTCAGAACAAAAGAACTGTGCTTCCTACAAACACGGGCCATATCTAGTTCAACTCTGCTTAGGAAACTGACAAGAACATTAGCTTCTCTTCAGTCCAGTACACTGTACTTGCTGGGAACTGACGCGAGTGCTATTTGCACTGTGTATGGCAATGGGAGGACAATAGTAACTCTCCTTACCAGAAAACAACTCTTGCTCGTAGGACCAGACTGCACGTGATTCAACTCCATCTCTAACTGGGAAACAAACACTAGCTCGCCATACAAGAAACACACTCTGCTTTTGAGAAAAGAGCACACTTCTCATCTAATGTGTTTCCTATAGGTCCAGAAGAGTGAGCCTGCTCAGAACAAAAGAATTATATTCCTACACACACGGGCCATATCTAGTTCAACTCTGCTTAGGAAACTGACAAGAACAGTAGCTTCTCTTCAGTCTAGTACACTATACTAGCTGGGAACAGACGCGAGTGCTATTTGCACTGTGTATAGCAATGGGAGCACAATAGAGACTCTTCTTACCAGAAAACATCTGTTGCTCGTAGGACCATAAACTGCATGTGATTCAACTCCATTTTTGAATGGGAAACAAGCACTAGCTCGCCTTACAAGAAACACACTCTGCTTTTGAAAAAAGAGCACTCTTCTACTCTACTGTTTTTCCTATAGTGCCAGAACAGTTTGCTTGCTCAGAACAAATGAACTGTGCTTCCTACACACAAGGGCCATATCTAGTTAATCTCTGCTTAGGAACCTGACCAGAACATTAGCTTCTCTTTAGTCCAGTACACTGTACTTGCTGGGAACAGACACGAGTGCTATTTGCACTGTGTATGGCAATGGGAGCGCAATAGTGACTCTCCTTACCAGAAAACAATTCTTGCTCATAGGACCAGAAACTGCATGTCATTCAACTCCATTTCTGACTGGGAAAGAAACACTAGCTCACCTTACAAAAAACACACTCTGCTTTTGAAAAAAGAGCACTCTTCTACTCTACTGTGTTTGCTATAGGGCCAGAACAGTGAGCTTGCTCAGAACAAAAGAACTGTGCTTCCTATACACACGGGCCATATCTACTTCAATCTCCTTAGGAAACTGACAGAACAGTAGCTTCTCTTCAGTCCAGTACACTGTACTTGCTGGGAACAGACGCAAGTGCTATTTGCACTGTGTATGGCATTGGGAGGACAATAGTGACTCTTCTTACCAGAAAACAACTCTTGCTCGTAGGACTAGAAACTGCATGTGATTCAACCCCATTTCTGACTGGGAAACAAACACTAGCTCGCCTTACAAGAAACACACTCTGCTTTCGAGTACAGAGCACTATTCTCCTCTACTGTGTTTCCTATAGGGCCAGAACAGTGAGCTTGCTCAGAACAAAAGAAGTGTGCTTGCCACACACACGGGCCATATCTAGTTCAACTCTGCTTAGGAAACTGACAAGAACAGTAGCTTCTCTTCAGTCCAGTACAGTGTACTTGCTGAGAACAGATGCCAGTGCTATTTGCACTGTGTATGGCAAAGGGAGCGCAATAGTGACTCTCCTTACCTGAAAATATCTCTTGCTTGTAGGACCAGAAACTGCATGTCATTGAACTCCATTTCTGACTGGTAAACAAACACTAGCTCGCCTTACAAGAAACACACTCTGCTTTTTAAAAAAGAGCACTCTTCTACTCTACTGTGTTTCCTATAGGGCCAGAACAGTGAGCTTGCTCAGAACAAAAGAACTGTGCTTCCTAAACACACCGGCCATATCTAGTTCAACTCTGCTTAGGAAACTGACAAGAACAGTAGCTTCTCTTCAGTCTAGTACACTATACTAGCTGGGAACAGACGCGAGTGCTATTTGCACTGTGTATAGCAATGGGAGCACAATAGAGACTCTTCTTACCAGAAAACATCTGTTGCTCGTAGGACCATAAACTGCATGTGATTCAACTCCATTTTTGAATGGGAAACAAGCACTAGCTCGCCTTACAAGAAACACACTCTGCTTTTGAAAAAAGAGCACTCTTCTACTCTACTGTTTTTCCTATAGTGCCAGAACAGTTTGCTTGCTCAGAACAAATGAACTGTGCTTCCTACACACAAGGGCCATATCTAGTTAATCTCTGCTTAGGAACCTGACCAGAACATTAGCTTCTCTTTAGTCCAGTACACTGTACTTGCTGGGAACAGACACGAGTGCTATTTGCACTGTGTAAGCAATGGGAGCGCAATAGTGACTCTCCTTACCAGAAAACAATTCTTGCTCATAGGACCAGAAACTGCATGTCATTCAACTCCATTTCTGACTGGGAAAGAAACACTAGCTCACCTTACAAAAAACACACTCTGCTTTTGAAAAAAGAGCACTCTTCTACTCTACTGTGTTTGCTATAGGGCCAGAACAGTGAGCTTGCTCAGAACAAAAGAACTGTGCTTCCTATACACACGGGCCATATCTACTTCAATCTCCTTAGGAAACTGACAGAACAGTAGCTTCTCTTCAGTCCAGTACACTGTACTTGCTGGGAACAGACGCAAGTGCTATTTGCACTGTGTATGGCATTGGGAGGACAATAGTGACTCTTCTTACCAGAAAACAACTCTTGCTCGTAGGACTAGAAACTGCATGTGATTCAACCCCATTTCTGACTGGGAAACAAACACTAGCTCGCCTTACAAGAAACACACTCTGCTTTCGAGTACAGAGCACTATTCTCCTCTACTGTGTTTCCTATAGGGCCAGAACAGTGAGCTTGCTCAGAACAAAAGAAGTGTGCTTGCCACACACACGGGCCATATCTAGTTCAACTCTGCTTAGGAAACTGACAAGAACAGTAGCTTCTCTTCAGTCCAGTACAGTGTACTTGCTGAGAACAGATGCCAGTGCTATTTGCACTGTGTATGGCAAAGGGAGCGCAATAGTGACTCTCCTTACCTGAAAATATCTCTTGCTTGTAGGACCAGAAACTGCATGTCATTGAACTCCATTTCTGACTGGTAAACAAACACTAGCTCGCCTTACAAGAAACACACTCTGCTTTTGAAAAAAGAGCACTCTTCTACTCTACTGTGTTTCCTATAGGGCCAGAACAGTGAGCTTGCTCAGAACAAAAGAACTGTGCTTCCTGAACACACCGGCCATATCTAGTTCAACTCTGCTTAGGAAACTGAGAAGAACATTAGCTTCTCTTCAGTCCAGTACACTGTACTTGCTGGGAACAGACACGAGTTCTATTTGCACTGTGTATAGCAATGGGAGCGCAATAGTGACTCTCCCTACCAGAAAATAATTCTTGCTCGTAGGACCAGAAACTGCATGTCATTCAACTCCATTTCTGACTGGGAAACAAACACTAGCTCGCCTTAAAAGAAACACACTCTGATTTTGAGAAAGGAGCACTCTTCTACTCTACTGTGTATCCTATAGGGCCAGAACAGTGAGCTTGCTCAGAACAAAAGAACTGTGCTAAGTACACACACGGGTCATATCTAGTTCAACTCTGCTTAGGAAACTGACAAGAACAGTAGCTTCTCTTCAGTCCAGTGCACTTTAATTGCTGGGAACAGACGTGAGTGCTCTTTGCACTGTGTATGGCAATGGGAGAGCAATAGTGACTCTTCTTACGAAAAAACAACTCTTGCTTGTAGGAAAAGAAACTGCATGTGATTCAACTCCATTTCTGACTGGGAAACAAACACTAGTTCTCCTTACAAGAAACACACTCTGCTTTTGTGAAAAGAGCACTCTTCTGCTCTACTTTGTTACCTATAGGGCCAGTACAGTGAGCTAGCTCAGAACAAAAGAACTGTGCTTCCTAAACACACGGGCCATATCTAGTTCAACTCTGCTTAGGAAACTGACAAGAACAGTAGCTTCTCCTCAGTCTAGTACACTGTACTTGCTGAAAAGAGACGCAAGTGATATTTGCACTGTGTTTTGAAATGGGAGCGCAATAGTGACTCTCCTTAACAGAAAATATCTCTTGCTCTGAGTACCAGAAACTGCATGTCATTGAACTCCATTTCTGACTGGGAAACAAACACTAGCTCGCCTTACAAGAAACACACTCTGCTTTTGAGAAAAGAGCACACTTCTAATGTACTGTGTTTCCTATAGGGCCAGAAGAGTGAGCATGCTCAGAATAAAAGAATTGTGCTTCCTAAACACACCGGCCATGTCTAGTTCAATTCTGCTTAGGAAACTGACAAGAACAGTAGCTTCTCGTCAGTCTAGTACACTGTACTTGGTGGGAACAGACGCGAGTGCTATTTGCACTGTGTATGGCAATGGGAGCAAAATACTGACTCTTCTTACCAGAAAACAATTCTTGCTCGAAGGACCAACAACTGCATGTGATTCAACGCCATTTCTGACTGGGAAACAAACACTAGCTCGCTTTAAAAGAGACAAACTCTGCTTTTGAAAAAAGAGCACTCTTCTACTCTACAGTGTTTCCTATAGGGCCAGAACAGTGAGCTTGCTCAGAACTAAAGAACTGTGCTTCCAAAAACGGACCATATCTTGTTCAACTCTGCTTAGGAAACTGACAAGAACAGTAGCTTCTCTTCAGTCCAGTACACTGTACTTGCTGGGAACAGACGCGAGTGCTATTTGCACTGTGTATGGCAGTGGGAGCGCAATAGTGTCTCTCCTTACAAGAAAACAACTCTTGCTCTTTAGACAAAAAACTGCATGTGATTCAACTCCATTTATGACTGGGAAACAAACACTAGCTCATCTTACAAGAAACTCACTCTGCTTTGAGAAAAGAGCACTCTTCTACTCTACTGTGTTTCCTATAGGGCCAGAACAGTGAGCTTGCTCAGAACAAAAGCACTGTGCTTCCTACACACACGGGCCATATCTAGTTCAACTCTGCTTAGGAAACTGACAAGAACAGTAGCTTCTCTTCAGTGCAGTACACTGTAATTGCTGGGAACAGACGCGAGTGCTATTTGCACTGTATATGGCAATGGGAGCACAATAGTGATTCTTCTTACCAGAAAACAATTCTTGCTCGAAGTACCAAAAAATGCATGTGATTCAACTCCATTTCTGACTGGGAAACAAACACTAGCTCGCTTTACAAGAGACAAACTCTGCTTTTGAAAAAAGAGCACTCTTCTACTCTACAGTGTTTCCTATAGGGCCAGAAGAGTGAGCTTGCTCAGAACTAAAGAACTGTGCTTCCCACACACGGGCCATATCTTGTTCAACTCTGCTTAGGAAACTGACAAAAACAGTAGCTTCTCTTCAGTCCAGAACACTGTACTTGCTGGGAACAGAAGCGAGTGCTATTTGCACTGTGTATGGCAGTGGGAGCACAATAGTGTCTCTCCTTACCAGAAAACAACTCTTGCTCGTAGGAACAAAAACTGCATGTGATTCAACTCCATTTGTGACTGGGAAACAAACACTAGCTCGCCTTACAAGAAACACACTCTGCTTTGAGAAAAGAGCACTCTTCTTATCTACTGTGTTTCCTATAGGGCCAGAACAGTGAGCTTGCTCAGAACAAAAGAACTGTGCTTCCTACACACATGGGCCATATCTAGTACAATTCTGCTTAGGAAACTGACAAGAACAGTAGCTTCTCTTCAGTCCAGTACACTGTACTTGCTGGGAACAGACGCGAGTGCTATTTGCACTGTGTATGGCAATGGGAGGACAATAGTAACTCTTCTTACCAGAAAACAACTTTTGCAAATAGGACCAGAAACTGAATGTGATTCAACTCCATTCCTGACTGGGAAACAAACACTAGCTCGCCTTACAAGAAACACACTCTGCTTTTGAAAAAAGAGCACTCTTCTACTCTGCTGTGTTTCCTATAGGGCCAGAACAGTGAGCTTGCTCAGAACTAAAGAACTGTGCTTCCTACACACACGGGCCATATCTAGTTCAACTCTGCTTAGGAAACTGACAAGAACAGTAGCTTCTCTTCAGTCCAGTACACTGTACTTGCTGGGAACAGACGCGAGTGCTATTTGCACTGTTTATGGCAATGGGAATGCAATAGTGACTCTCCTTACCACAAAGCAACTTTTGCTCATAGGACCAGAAACTGCATATGATTCAACTCCATTTCTGACTGGGAAACCAACACTAGCTCGCCTTACAAGAAACACACTCTGCTTTTGAGAAAAGAGCACTCTTCTACTCTACTGTGTTTCCTATAGGGACAGAACAGTGAGCTTGCTCAGAACTAAAGAACTGTGCTTCATACACACACAGGTCATATCTAGTTCAACTCTGCTTAGGAAACTGACAAGATCAGTAGCTTCTCTTCAGTCCAGTACACTGTTCTTGCTGGGAACAGACGCGAGTGCTATTTGCACTGTGTATGGCAATGGGAGCACAATACTGACTCTTCTTACCAGAAAACAATTCTTGCTCGAAGGACCAACAACTGCATGTGATTCAACGCCATTTCTGACTGGGAAACAAACACTAGCTCGGTTTAAAAGAGACAAACTCTGCTTTTGAAAAAAGAGCACTCTTCTACTCTACAGTGTTTCCTATAGGGCCAGCACAGTGAGCTTGCTCAGAACTAAAGAACTGTGCTTCCCACAGCGGGCCATATCTTGTTCAACTCTGCTTAGGAAACTGACAAGAACAGTAGCTTCTCTTCAGTCCAGTACACTGTACTTGCTGGGAACAGACGCGAGTGCTATTTGCACTGTGTATGGCAGTGGGAGCGCAATAGTGTCTCTCCTTACTAGAAAACAAATCTTGCTCTTTAGACAAAAAACTGCATGTGATTCAACTCCATTTATGACTGGCAAACGAACCCTAGCTCGCCTTACAAGAAACACACTCAGCTTTGAGAAAAGAGCACTCTTCTACTCTACTGTGTTTCCTATAGGGCCAGAACAGTGAGCTTGCTCAGAACAAAAGAACTGTGCTTCCTACACACACGGGCCATATCTAGTTCAACTCTGCTTAGGAAACTGACAAGAACAGTAGCTTCTCTTCAGTCCAGTACACTGTACTTGCTGGGAACAGACGCGAGTGCTATTTGCACTGTGTATGGCAATGGGAGCACAATAGTGACTCTTCTTACCAGAAAACAATTCTTGCTGGAAGTACCAAAAACTGCATGTGATTCAACTCCATTTCTGACTGGGAAACAAACACTAGCTCGCTTTACAAGAGACAAACTCTGCTTTTGAAAAAAGAGCACTCTTCTACTCTACAGTGTTTCCTATAGGGCCAGAACATTGAGATTGCTCAGAACTAAAGAACTGTGCTTCCCACACACGGGCCATATCTTGTTCAACTCTGCTTAGGAAACTGACAAAAACAGTAGCTTCTCTTCAGTCCAGTACACTGTACTTGCTGGGAACAGACGCGAGTGCTATTTGCACTGCCTATGGCAGTGGGAGCGCAATAGTGTCTCTCCTTACCAGAAAACAACTCTTGCTCGTAGGACCAGAAACTGCATGTGATTCAACTCCATTTCTGACTGGGAAACAAACACTAGCTCGCTTTACAAGAAACACACTCTGCTTTTGAGAAAAGAGCACTCTTCCTCTCTACTGTGTTTCCTATAGGGCCAGAACAGTGAGCTTGTTCAGAACAAAAGAACTGTGCTTCCTACACACACGGGCCATATCTAGTTCAACTCTGCTTAGGAAACTGACAAGAACAGTAGCTTCTCTTCAGTCCAGTACACTGTACTTGCTGGGAACAGACACGAGTCCTATTTGCACTGTGTATGGCACTGGGAGCGCAATAGTGACTCTTCTTACCAGAAAACAATTCTTGCTCGAAGGACCAAAAACTGCATGTGATTCAACTCCATTTCTGACTGGGAAACAAACACTAGCTCGCTTTACAAGAGACAAACTCTGCTTTTGAAAAAAGAGCACTCTTCTACTCTAAGTGTTTCCTATAGGGCCAGAACAGTGAGCTTGCTCAGAGTTAAAGAATTGTGCTTCCCACACACGGGCAATATCTTGTTCAACTCTGCTTAGGAAACTGACAAGAACAGTAGTTTCTCTTCAGTCCAGTACACTGTACTTGCTGGGAACAGACGCGAGTGCTATTTGCACTGTGTATGGCAGTGGGAGTGCAATAGTGTCTCTCCTTACCAGAAAACAACTCTTGCTCATAGGACCAAAAACTGCATGTGATTCAACTCCATTTCTGACTGGGAAACAAACACTAGCTCGCTTTACAGGAGACAAACTCTGCTTTTGAAAAAAGAGCACTCTTCTACTCTACAGTGTTTCCTATAGGGCCAGAACAGTGAGCTTGCTCAGAACTAAAGAACTGTGCTTCGCACACGGGCCATATCTAGTTCACCTCTGCTTAGGAAACTGACAAGAACAGTAGCTTCTCTTCAGTCCAGTACACTGTACTTGCTGGGAACAGACGCGAGTGCTATTTGCACTGTGTATGGCAGTGGGAGTGCAATAGTGTCTCTCCTTACCAGAAAACAACTCTTGCTCGTAGGACCATAAACTGCATGTGATTCAACTCCATTTCTGACTGGGAAACAAACAATAGCTCGCCTTACAAGAAACACACTCTGCTTTTGAGAAAAGACCACTCATCTACTCTACTGTGTTTCCTATAGGGCCAGAACAGTGAGCTTGCTCAGCACAAAAGAACTGTGCTTCCTACACACACGGGCCATATCTAGTTCAACTCTGCTTAGGAAACTGACAAGAACAGTAGCCTCTTTTTCAGTCCCTTACACTGTACTTGCTTGGAACAGACACGAGGGCTATTTGCACTGTGTATGGCAATGGGAGCTCAATAGTGACTCTCCTTACCAGAAATCAACTCTTGCTCGTAGGACCAGAAACCGCATGTTATTCAATTCCATTTCTGACTGGGAAACAAACACTAGCTCGCCTTGCAATGAAAACACTCTGCTTTTGAGAAAGGAGCACTCTTCTACTCTACTGTGTTTCCTATAGGGCCAGTAGAGTGAGCTTACTCAGAACAAAAGAACTGTGCTTCATACACACACGGGTCATATCTAGTTCAACTCCGTTTACAAAAGTGAGAATAGTAGCTTCCTTTCAGTCCAGTACACTGTACTTGCTTGGAACAGACGCGAGTGCTATTTGCACTGTGTATGGCAATGGGAGCGCAATAGTGACTCTCCTTACCAGAAAACAACTCTTGCTCATAGGACCAAAAACTGCATGAGATTCAACTCCATATCTGACTGGGAAACAAACACTAGCTCGCCTCACAAGAAACACACTCTGCTTTTGAGAAAAGAGCACTCTTCTACTATACTGTGTTTCCTATAGGGCCAGAACAGTGAGCTTGCTCAGAACAAAAGAACTGTGCTTCCTACACACACGGGCCATATCTAGTTCAACTCTGCTTAGGAAACTGACAAGAACAGCAGCTTCTCTTCATCCAGTACACTGTACTTGCTGGGAACAGACGCGAGTGCTATTTGCACTGTGTATGGCACTGGGAGCACAATAGTGACTCATCTTACCAGAAAACAATTCTTGCTCGAAGGAACAAAAACTGCATGTGATTCAACTCCATTTCTGACTGGGAAACAAACACTAGCTCGCTTTACAAGAGACAAACTCTGCTTTTGAAAAATGAGCACTCTTCTACTCTACAGTGTTTTCTATAGGGCCAAAACAGTGAGCTTGCTCAGAAGTAAAGAACTGTGCTTCCCACAACGGGCCATATCTTGTTCAACTCTGCTTAGGAAACTGACAAGAACAGTAGCTTCTCTTCAGTCCAGTACACTGTACTTGCTGGGAACAGACGCGAGTGCTATTTGCACTGTGTATGGCAGTGGGAGCGCAATAGTGTCTCTCGTTACTAGAAAACAACTCTTGCTCTTTAGACAAAAAACTGCATGTGATTCAACTCCATTTATGACTGGGAAACGAACACTAGCTCGCCTTACAAGAAACACACTCTGCTTTGAGAAAAGAGCACTCTTCTACTCTACTGTGTTTCCTATAGGGCCAGAACAGTGAGCTTGCTCAGAACAAAAGAACTGTGCTTCCTACACACACGGGCCATATCTAGTTCAACTCTGCTTAGGAAACTGACAAGAACAGTAGCTTCTCTTCAGTCCAGTACACTGTACTTGCTGGGAACAGACGCGAGTGCTATTTGCACTGTGTATGGCAATGGGAGCACAATAGTGACTCTTCTTACCAGAAAACAATTCTTGCTGGAAGTACCAAAAACTGCATGTGATTCAACTCCATTTCTGATTGGGAAACAAACACTAGCTCGCTTTACAAGAGACAAACTCTGCTTTTGAAAAAAGAGCACTCTTCTACTCTACAGTGTTTCCTATAGGGCCAGAACATTGAGATTGCTCAGAACTAAAGAACTGTGCTTCCCACACACGGGCCATATCTTGTTCAACTCTGCTTAGGAAACTGACAAAAACAGTAGCTTCTCTTCAGTCCAGTACACTGTACTTGCTGGGAACAGACGCGAGTGCTATTTGCACTGCCTATGGCAGTGGGAGCGCAATAGTGTCTCTCCTTACCAGAAAACAACTCTTGCTCATAGGACCAGAAACTGCATGTGATTCAACTCCATTTGTGGCTGGGAAACAAACACTAGCTCGTCTTACAAGAAACACACTCTGCTTTTGAGAAAAGAGCACTCTTCCTCTCTACTGTGTTTCCTATAGGGCCAGAACAGTGAGCTTGTTCAGAACAAAAGAACTGTGCTTCCTACACACACGGGCCATATCTAGTTCAACTCTGCTTAGGAAACTGACAAGAACAGTAGCTTCTCTTCAGTCCAGTACACTGTACTTGCTGGGAACAGACACGAGTCCTATTTGCACTGTGTATGGCACTGGGAGCGCAATAGTGACTCTCCTTACCAGAAAACAACTCTTGCTCATAGCACCAGAAACTGCATGTCATTCAAATCCATTTCTGACTGGGAAACAAACGCTAGCTCGCCTTACAAGAAACACACTCTGCTTTTGAGAAAAGAGCACTCATCTACTCTACTGTGTTTCCTATAGGGCCAGAACAGTGAGCTTGCTCAGAACAAAAGAACTGTGCTTCCTACACACACGGGCCATATCTAGTTCAACTCTGCTTAGGAAACTGACAAGAACAGTAGCCTCTTTTTCAGTCCCTTACACTGTACATGCTGGGAACGGACGCGAGGGCTATTTGCACTGTGTATGGCAATGGGAGCTCAATAGTGACTCTCCTTACCAGAAATCAACTCTTGCTCGTAGGACCAGAAACTGCATGTTATTCAATTCCATTTCTGACTGGGAAACAAACACTAGCTCGCCATGCAATGAAAACACTCTGCTTTTGAGAAAGCAGCACTCTTCTACTCTACTGTGTTTCCTATAGAGCCAGTAGAGTGAGCTTGCTCAGAACAAAAGAACTGTGCTTCCTACACACACGGGCCATATCTAGTTCAATTCTGCTTAGGAAACTGACAAGAACAGTAGCTTCTCTTCAGTCCAGTACACTGTACTTGCTGGGAACAGACGCGAGTGCTATTTGCACTGTGTATGGCAATGGGAGGAAAATAGTAACTCTTCTTACCAGAAAACAACTTTTGCAAATAGGACCAGAAACTGAATGTGATTCAACTCCATTCCTGACTGGGAAACAAACACTAGCTCGCCTTACAAGAAACACACTCTGCTTTTGAAAAAAGAGCACTCTTCTACTCTGCTGTGTTTCCTATAGGGCCAGAACAGTGAGCTTGCTCAGAACTAAAGAACTGTGCTTCCTACACACACGGGCCATATCTAGTTCAACTCTGCTTAGGAAACTGACAAGAACAGTAGATTCTCTTCAGTCCAGTACACTGTACTTGCTGGGAACAGACGCGAGTGCTATTTGCACTGTTTATGGCAATGGGAATGCAATAGTGACTCTCCTTACCACAAAACAACTTTTGCTCATAGGACCAGAAACTGCATATGATTCAACGCCATTTCTGACTGGGAAACAAACACTAGCTCGCTTTAAAAGAGACAAACTCTGCTTTTGAAAAAAGAGCACTCTTCTACTCTACAGTGTTTCCTATAGGGCCAGAACAGTGAGCTTGCTCAGAACTAAAGAACTGTGCTTTCCACACACGGGCCATATCTTGTTCAACTCTGCTTAGGAAACTGACAAGAACAGTAGCTTCTCTTCAGTCCAGTACACTGTACTTGCTGGGAACAGACGCGAGTGCTATTTGCACTGTGTATGGCAGTGGGAGGGCAATAGTGTCTCTCCTTACCAGAAAACAACTTTTGCCCGTAGGAACAGAAACTGCATATGATACAACTCCATTTCTGACTGGGAAACAAGCACTAGCTCTCCTTACAAAAAAAAAACACTCCGCTTTTGAGAAAAGAGCACTCTTCTACTCTACTGTGTTTCCTAAAGGGCCAGTACAGTGAGCTTGCTCAGAACAAAGAACTTTGCTTTGTACACACACGGGCCAAATCTAGTTCAACTCTGCCTAGGAAACTGACAAGAACAGTAGCTTCTCTTCAGTCTAGTACACTGTACTTGCTGGGAACAGACGCGAGTGCTATTTGCACTGTGTATGGCAATGGGAGAACAATAGGGACTCTTGTCTACCAGAAAACAACTCTTGCTCGTAGGACCAGAAACTGCATGATATCCAACTCCATTTCTGACTGGGAAACAAACACTAGCTCGCCTTACAAGAAACACACTCTGCTTTTGAGAAAGGAGCACTCTTCTACTCTCCTGTGTATGCAATAGGGCCAGAACAGTGAGCTTGCTCAGAACAAAAGAACTGTGCTAAGTACACACCCGGGTCATATCTAGTTCAACTCTGCTAAGAAACTGACAAGAACAGTAGCTTCTCTTCAGTACAATACACTGTCCTTGATGGGAACAGATGTGAGTGCTCTTTGCACTGTTTATGGAAATAGGAGCGCAATAGTGACTCTTCTTACGAGAAAACAACTCTTGCTCGTAGGACCAGAAACTGCATTAAATTCAACTGCATTTCTGAGTGGGAAACAAACATTAGTTCTTTTTACAAGAAACACACTCTGCTTTTGAGAAAAGAGCACTCTTCTACTCTACTTTGTTTCCTATAGTGCCAGTACAGTGAGCTTGCTCAGTACAAAAGAACTGTGCTTCCTACATTCACGGGCCATATCTAGTTCAACTCTGCTTAGGAAACTGAGAAGAACAGTAGCTTCTCTTCAGTCTAGTACACTGTACTTGCTGGGAACAGACGCGAGTGCTATTTGCACTGTGTATGGCAATGGGAGTGAAGTAGTGACTCTTCTTACCAGAAAACAACTCTTGCTCGTTGGACAAAAAACTGCATGTGATTCAACTCCATTTCTGAATGGGAAACAAACACTAGCTCGCCTTACAAGAAACACACTCTGCTTTTGAGAAAAGAGCACTCTTCTACTCTACTGTGTTTCCTATAGGGCCAGAACAGTGAGCTTGCTCAAAACCAAAGAACTGTGCTTCCTACAAACACGGGCCATATCTAGTTCAACTCTGCTTAGGAAACTGAGAAGAACATTAGCTTCTCTTCAGTCCAGTACACTGTACTTGCTGGGAACAGACACGAGTTCTATTTGCACTGTGTATAGCAATGGGAGCGCAATAGTGACTCTCCTTACCAGAAAACAATTCTTGCTCGTAGGACCAGAAACTGCATGTCATTCAACTCCATTTCTGACTGGGAAACAAACACTAGCTCGACTTAAAAGAAACACACTCTGATTTTGAGAAAGGAGCACTCTTCTACTCTACTGTGTATCCTATAGGGCCAGAACAGTGAGCTTGCTCAGAACAAAAGAACTGTGCTAAGTACACACCCGGGTCATATCTAGTTCAACTCTGCTTAGGAAACTGACAAGAACAGTAGCTTCTCTTCAGTCCAGTGCACTGTAATTGCTGGGAACAGACGTGAGTGCTCTATGCACTGTGTATGGCAATGGGAGCGCAATAGTGACTCTTCTTACGAGAAAACAACTCTTGCTTGTAGGACCAGAAACTGCATGTGATTCAACTCCATTTCTGACTGGGAAACAAACACTAGTTCTCCTTACAAGAAACACACTCTGCTTTTGGGAAAAGAGCACTCTTCTGCTCTACTTTGTTACCTAGAGGGCCAGTACAGTGAGCTAGCTCAGAACAAAAGAACTGTGCTTCCTAAACACACGGGCCATATCTAGTTCAACTCTGCTTAGGAAACTGACAAGAACAGTAGCTTCTCCTCAGTCTAGTAAACTGTACTTGCTGAAAAGAGACGCAAGTTCTATTTGCCCTGTGTTTCGAAATGGGAGCGCAATAGTGACTCTCCTTAACAGAAAACATCTCTTGCTCTGAGTACCAGAAACTGCATGTCATTGAACTCCATTTCTGACTGGGAAACAAACACTAGCTCACCTTACAAGAAACACACTCTGCTTTTGAGAAAAGAGCACACTTCTAATGTACTGTGTTTCCTATAGGGCCAGAAGAGTGAGCTTGCTCAGAACAAAAGAATTGTGCTTCCTAAACACACCGGCCATGTCTAGTTCAATTCTGCTTAGGAAACTGACAAGAAGAGTAGCTTCTCGTCAGTCTAGTACACTGTACTTGGTGGGAACAGACGCGAGTGCTATTTGCACTGTGTATGGCAATGGGAGCACAATAGTGACTCTTCTTACCAGAAAACAATTCTTGCTCGAAGGACCAACAACTGCATGTGATTCAACGCCATTTCTGACTGGGAAACAAACACTAGCTCGCTTTAAAAGAGACAAACTCTGCTTTTGAAAAAAGAGCACTCTTCTACTCTACAGTGTTTCCTATAGGGCCAGAACAGTGAGCTTGCTCAAAACTAAAGAACTGTGCTTCCCACAACGGACCATATCTTGTTCAACTCTGCTTAGGAAACTGTCAAGAACAGTAGCTTCTCTTCAGTCCAGTACACTGTACTTGCTGGGAACAGAGGCGAGTGCTATTTGCACTGTGTATGGCAGTGGGAGCACAATAGTGTCTCTCCTTACTAGAAAACAACTCTTGCTCTTTAGACAAAAAACTGCATGTGATTCAACTCCATTTATGACTGGGAAACAAACACTAGCTCGTCTTACAAGAAACACACTCTGCTTTGAGAAAAGAGCACTCTTCTACTCTACTGTGTTTCCCATAGGGCCAGAACAGTGAGCTTGCTCAGAACAAAAGAACTGTGCTTCCTACACACACGGGCCATATCTAGTTCAACTCTGCTTAGGAAACTGACAAGAACAGTAGCTTCTCTTCAGTCCAGTACACTGTACTTGCTGAGAACAGACACGAGGGCTATTTGCACTGTGTATGGCAATGGGAGCGCAATAGTGACTCTTCTTACCAGAAAACAATTCTTGCTCGAAGTACCAAAAACTGCATGTGATTCAACTCTATTTCTGACTGGGAAACAAACACTAGCTCGCTTTACAAGAGACAAACTCTGCTTTTGAAAAAAGAGCACTCTTCTACTCTACAGTGTTTCCTATAGGGCCAGAAGAGTGAGCTTGCTCAGAACTAAAGAACTGTGCTTCCCACACACGGGCCATATCTTGTTCAACTCTGCTAAGAAAACTGACAAAAACAGTAGATTCTCTTCAGTCCAGTACACTGTACTTGGTGGGAACAGACGCGAGTGCTATTTGCACTGTGTATGGCAGTGGGAGCGCAATAGTGTCTCTCCTTAAAAGAAAACAACTCTTGCTCGTAGGAACAAAAACTGCATGTGATTCAACTCCATTTGTGGCTGGGAAACAAACACTAGCTCGTCTTACAAGAAACACACTCTGCTTTGAGAAAAGAGCACTCTTCTAATCTACTGTGTTTCCTATAGGGCCAAAACAGTGAGCTTGCTCAGAACAAAAGAACTGTGCTTCCTACACACACGGGCCATATCTACTTAACTCTGCTTAGGATACTGACAAGAACAGTAGCTTCTCTTCAGTCCAGTACACTGTACTTGCTGGGAACAGATGCGAGTGCTTTTTGCACTGTGTATGGCAAAGGGAGCGCACTAGTTACTCTCCTTACCAGGAAACAACTCTTGCTCGTAGAACCAGAAACTGCATGTGATTCAACTCCATTTCTGACTGGGAAACAAACACTAGCTTGCCTTACAAGAAACACACTCTGCTTTGAGAAAAGAGCACTCTTCTACTCTACTGTGTTTACTATAGGGCCAGAACAGTGAGCTTGCTCAGAACAAAAGAACTGTGCTAAGTACACACCCGGGTCATATCTAGTTCAACTCTGCTAAGAAACTGACAAGAACAGTAGCTTCTCTTCAGTACAATACACTGTCCTTGATGGGAACAGATGTGAGTGCTCTTTGCACTGTTTATGGAAATAGGAGCGCAATAGTGACTCTTCTTACGAGAAAACAACTCTTGCTCATAGGACCAGAAACTGCATTAAATTCAACTGCATTTCTGAGTGGGAAACAAACATTAGTTCTTTTTACAAGAAACACACTCTGCTTTTGAGAAAAGAGCACTCTTCTACTCTACTTTGTTTCCTATAGTGCCAGTACAGTGAGCTTGCTCAGTACAAAAGAACTGTGCTTCCTACATTCACGGGCCATATCTAGTTCAACTCTGCTTAGGAAACTGAGAAGAACAGTAGCTTCTCTTCAGTCTAGTACACTGTACTTGCTGGGAACAGACGCGAGTGCTATTTGCACTGTGTATGGCAATGGGAGTGAAGTAGTGACTCTTCTTACCAGAAAACAACTCTTGCTCGTTGGACAAAAAACTGCATGTGATTCAACTCCATTTCTGAATGGGAAACAAACACTAGCTCGCCTTACAAGAAACACACTCTGCTTTTGAGAAAAGAGCACTCTTCTACTCTACTGTGTTTCCTATAGGGCCAGAACAGTGAGCTTGCTCAAAACCAAAGAACTGTGCTTCCTACAAACACGGGCCATATCTAGTTCAACTCTGCTTAGGAAACTGAGAAGAACATTAGCTTCTCTTCAGTCCAGTACACTGTACTTGCTGGGAACAGACACGAGTTCTATTTGCACTGTGTATAGCAATGGGAGCGCAATAGTGACTCTCCTTACCAGAAAACAATTCTTGCTCGTAGGACCAGAAACTGCATGTCATTCAACTCCATTTCTGACTGGGAAACAAACACTAGCTCGACTTAAAAGAAACACACTCTGATTTTGAGAAAGGAGCACTCTTCTACTCTACTGTGTATCCTATAGGGCCAGAACAGTGAGCTTGCTCAGAACAAAAGAACTGTGCTAAGTACACACCCGGGTCATATCTAGTTCAACTCTGCTTAGGAAACTGACAAGAACAGTAGCTTCTCTTCAGTCCAGTGCACTGTAATTGCTGGGAACAGACGTGAGTGCTCTTTGCACTGTGTATGGCAATGGGAGCGCAATAGTGACTCTTCTTACGAGAAAACAACTCTTGCTTGTAGGACCAGAAACTGCATGTGATTCAACTCCATTTCTGACTGGGAAACAAACACTAGTTCTCCTTACAAGAAACACACTCTGCTTTTGGGAAAAGAGCACTCTTCTGCTCTACTTTGTTACCTAGAGGGCCAGTACAGTGAGCTAGCTCAGAACAAAAGAACTGTGCTTCCTAAACACACGGGCCATATCTAGTTCAACTCTGCTTAGGAAACTGACAAGAACAGTAGCTTCTCCTCAGTCTAGTAAACTGTACTTGCTGAAAAGAGACGCAAGTTCTATTTGCCCTGTGTTTCGAAATGGGAGCGCAATAGTGACTCTCCTTAACAGAAAACATCTCTTGCTCTGAGTACCAGAAACTGCATGTCATTGAACTCCATTTCTGACTGGGAAACAAACACTAGCTCACCTTACAAGAAACACACTCTGCTTTTGAGAAAAGAGCACACTTCTAATGTACTGTGTTTCCTATAGGGCCAGAAGAGTGAGCTTGCTCAGAACAAAAGAATTGTGCTTCCTAAACACACCGGCCATGTCTAGTTCAATTCTGCTTAGGAAACTGACAAGAAGAGTAGCTTCTCGTCAGTCTAGTACACTGTACTTGGTGGGAACAGATGCGAGTGCTATTTGCACTGTGTATGGCAATGGGAGCACAATAGTGACTCTTCTTACCAGAAAACAATTCTTGCTCGAAGGACCAACAACTGCATGTGATTCAACGCCATTTCTGACTGGGAAACAAACACTAGCTCGCTTTAAAAGAGACAAACTCTGCTTTTGAAAAAAGAGCACTCTTCTACTCTACAGTGTTTCCTATAGGGCCAGAACAGTGAGCTTGCTCAAAACTAAAGAACTGTGCTTCCCACAACGGACCATATCTTGTTCAACTCTGCTTAGGAAACTGTCAAGAACAGTAGCTTCTCTTCAGTCCAGTACACTGTACTTGCTGGGAACAGAGGCGAGTGCTATTTGCACTGTGTATGGCAGTGGGAGCACAATAGTGTCTCTCCTTACTAGAAAACAACTCTTGCTCTTTAGACAAAAAACTGCATGTGATTCAACTCCATTTATGACTGGGAAACAAACACTAGCTCGTCTTACAAGAAACACACTCTGCTTTGAGAAAAGAGCACTCTTCTACTCTACTGTGTTTCCCATAGGGCCAGAACAGTGAGCTTGCTCAGAACAAAAGAACTGTGCTTCCTACACACACGGGCCATATCTAGTTCAACTCTGCTTAGGAAACTGACAAGAACAGTAGCTTCTCTTCAGTCCAGTACACTGTACTTGCTGAGAACAGACACGAGGGCTATTTGCACTGTGTATGGCAATGGGAGCGCAATAGTGACTCTTCTTACCAGAAAACAATTCTTGCTCGAAGTACCAAAAACTGCATGTGATTCAACTCTATTTCTGACTGGGAAACAAACACTAGCTCGCTTTACAAGAGACAAACTCTGCTTTAGAAAAAAGAGCACTCTTCTACTCTACAGTGTTTCCTATAGGGCCAGAAGAGTGAGCTTGCTCAGAACTAAAGAACTGTGCTTCCCACACACGGGCCATATCTTGTTCAACTCTGCTAAGAAAACTGACAAAAACAGTAGATTCTCTTCAGTCCAGTACACTGTACTTGGTGGGAACAGACGCGAGTGCTATTTGCACTGTGTATGGCAGTGGGAGCGCAATAGTGTCTCTCCTTAAAAGAAAACAACTCTTGCTCGTAGGACCAAAAACTGCATGTGATTCAACTCCATTTGTGGCTGGGAAACAAACACTAGCTCGTCTTACAAGAAACACACTCTGCTTTGAGAAAAGAGCACTCTTCTAATCTACTGTGTTTCCTATAGGGCCAAAACAGTGAGCTTGCTCAGAACAAAAGAACTGTGCTTCCTACACACACGGGCCATATCTACTTAACTCTGCTTAGGATACTGACAAGAACAGTAGCTTCTCTTCAGTCCAGTACACTGTACTTGCTGGGAACAGATGCGAGTGCTTTTTGCACTGTGTATGGCAAAGGGAGCGCACTAGTTACTCTCCTTACCAGGAAACAACTCTTGCTCGTAGAACCAGAAACTGCATGTGATTCAACTCCATTTCTGACTGGGAAACAAACACTAGCTTGCCTTACAAGAAACACACTCTGCTTTGAGAAAAGAGCACTCTTCTACTCTACTGTGTTTACTATAGGGCCAGAACAGTGAGCTTGCTCAGAACAAAAGAACTGTGCTAAGTACACACCCGGGTCATATCTAGTTCAACTCTGCTAAGAAACTGACAAGAACAGTAGCTTCTCTTCAGTACAATACACTGTCCTTGATGGGAACAGATGTGAGTGCTCTTTGCACTGTTTATGGAAATAGGAGCGCAATAGTGACTCTTCTTACGAGAAAACAACTCTTGCTCATAGGACCAGAAACTGCATTAAATTCAACTGCATTTCTGAGTGGGAAACAAACATTAGTTCTTTTTACAAGAAACACACTCTGCTTTTGAGAAAAGAGCACTCTTCTACTCTACTTTGTTTCCTATAATGCCAGTACAGTGAGCTTGCTCAGTACAAAAGAACTGTGCTTCCTACATTCACGGGCCATATCTAGTTCAACTCTGCTTAGGAAACTGAGAAGAACAGTAGCTTCTCTTCAGTCTAGTACACTGTACTTGCTGGGAACAGACGCGAGTGCTATTTGCACTGTGTATGGCAATGGGAGTGAAGTAGTGACTCTTCTTACCAGAAAACAACTCTTGCTCGTTGGACAAAAAACTGCATGTGATTCAACTCCATTTCTGAATGGGAAACAAACACTAGCTCGCCTTACAAGAAACACACTCTGCTTTTGAGAAAAGAGCACTCTTCTACTCTACTGTGTTTCCTATAGGGCCAGAACAGTGAGCTTGCTCAAAACCAAAGAACTGTGCTTCCTACAAACACGGGCCATATCTAGTTCAACTCTGCTTAGGAAACTGAGAAGAACATTAGCTTCTCTTCAGTCCAGTACACTGTACTTGCTGGGAACAGACACGAGTTCTATTTGCACTGTGTATAGCAATGGGAGCGCAATAGTGACTCTCCTTACCAGAAAACAATTCTTGCTCGTAGGACCAGAAACTGCATGTCATTCAACTCCATTTCTGACTGGGAAACAAACACTAGCTCGACTTAAAAGAAACACACTCTGATTTTGAGAAAGGAGCACTCTTCTACTCTACTGTGTATCCTATAGGGCCAGAACAGTGAGCTTGCTCAGAACAAAAGAACTGTGCTAAGTACACACCCGGGTCATATCTAGTTCAACTCTGCTTAGGAAACTGACAAGAACAGTAGCTTCTCTTCAGTCCAGTGCACTGTAATTGCTGGGAACAGACGTGAGTGCTCTTTGCACTGTGTATGGCAATGGGAGCGCAATAGTGACTCTTCTTACGAGAAAACAACTCTTGCTTGTAGGACCAGAAACTGCATGTGATTCAACTCCATTTCTGACTGGGAAACAAACACTAGTTCTCCTTACAAGAAACACACTCTGCTTTTGGGAAAAGAGCACTCTTCTGCTCTACTTTGTTACCTAGAGGGCCAGTACAGTGAGCTAGCTCAGAACAAAAGAACTGTGCTTCCTAAACACACGGGCCATATCTAGTTCAACTCTGCTTAGGAAACTGACAAGAACAGTAGCTTCTCCTCAGTCTAGTAAACTGTACTTGCTGAAAAGAGACGCAAGTTCTATTTGCCCTGTGTTTCGAAATGGGAGCGCAATAGTGACTCTCCTTAACAGAAAACATCTCTTGCTCTGAGTACCAGAAACTGCATGTCATTGAACTCCATTTCTGACTGGGAAACAAACACTAGCTCACCTTACAAGAAACACACTCTGCTTTTGAGAAAAGAGCACACTTCTAATGTACTGTGTTTCCTATAGGGCCAGAAGAGTGAGCTTGCTCAGAACAAAAGAATTGTGCTTCCTAAACACACCGGCCATGTCTAGTTCAATTCTGCTTAGGAAACTGACAAGAAGAGTAGCTTCTCGTCAGTCTAGTACACTGTACTTGGTGGGAACAGACGCGAGTGCTATTTGCACTGTGTATGGCAATGGGAGCACAATAGTGACTCTTCTTACCAGAAAACAATTCTTGCTCGAAGGACCAACAACTGCATGTGATTCAACGCCATTTCTGACTGGGAAACAAACACTAGCTCGCTTTAAAAGAGACAAACTCTGCTTTTGAAAAAAGAGCACTCTTCTACTCTACAGTGTTTCCTATAGGGCCAGAACAGTGAGCTTGCTCAAAACTAAAGAACTGTGCTTCCCACAACGGACCATATCTTGTTCAACTCTGCTTAGGAAACTGTCAAGAACAGTAGCTTCTCTTCAGTCCAGTACACTGTACTTGCTGGGAACAGAGGCGAGTGCTATTTGCACTGTGTATGGCAGTGGGAGCACAATAGTGTCTCTCCTTACTAGAAAACAACTCTTGCTCTTTAGACAAAAAACTGCATGTGATTCAACTCCATTTATGACTGGGAAACAAACACTAGCTCGTCTTACAAGAAACACACTCTGCTTTGAGAAAAGAGCACTCTTCTACTCTACTGTGTTTCCCATAGGGCCAGAACAGTGAGCTTGCTCAGAACAAAAGAACTGTGCTTCCTACACACACGGGCCATATCTAGTTCAACTCTGCTTAGGAAACTGACAAGAACAGTAGCTTCTCTTCAGTCCAGTACACTGTACTTGCTGAGAACAGACACGAGGGCTATTTGCACTGTGTATGGCAATGGGAGCGCAATAGTGACTCTTCTTACCAGAAAACAATTCTTGCTCGAAGTACCAAAAACTGCATGTGATTCAACTCTATTTCTGACTGGGAAACAAACACTAGCTCGCTTTACAAGAGACAAACTCTGCTTTTGAAAAAAGAGCACTCTTCTACTCTACAGTGTTTCCTATAGGGCCAGAAGAGTGAGCTTGCTCAGAACTAAAGAACTGTGCTTCCCACACACGGGCCATATCTTGTTCAACTCTGCTAAGAAAACTGACAAAAACAGTAGATTCTCTTCAGTCCAGTACACTGTACTTGCTGGGAACAGACGCGAGTGCTATTTGCACTGTGTATGGCAGTGGGAGCGCAATAGTGTCTCTCCTTAAAAGAAAACAACTCTTGCTCGTAGGAACAAAAACTGCATGTGATTCAACTCCATTTGTGGCTGGGAAACAAACACTAGCTCGTCTTACAAGAAACACACTCTGCTTTGAGAAAAGAGCACTCTTCTAATCTACTGTGTTTCCTATAGGGCCAAAACAGTGAGCTTGCTCAGAACAAAAGAACTGTGCTTCCTACACACACGGGCCATATCTACTTAACTCTGCTTAGGATACTGACAAGAACAGTAGCTTCTCTTCAGTCCAGTACACTGTACTTGCTGGGAACAGATGCGAGTGCTTTTTGCACTGTGTATGGCAAAGGGAGCGCACTAGTTACTCTCCTTACCAGGAAACAACTCTTGCTCGTAGAACCAGAAACTGCATGTGATTCAACTCCATTTCTGACTGGGAAACAAACACTAGCTTGCCTTACAAGAAACACACTCTGCTTTGAGAAAAGAGCACTCTTCTACTCTACTGTGTTTACTATAGGGCCAGAACAGTGAGCTTGCTCAGAACAAAAGAACTGTGCTAAGTACACACCCGGGTCATATCTAGTTCAACTCTGCTAAGAAACTGACAAGAACAGTAGCTTCTCTTCAGTACAATACACTGTCCTTGATGGGAACAGATGTGAGTGCTCTTTGCACTGTTTATGGAAATAGGAGCGCAATAGTGACTCTTCTTACGAGAAAACAACTCTTGCTCATAGGACCAGAAACTGCATTAAATTCAACTGCATTTCTGAGTGGGAAACAAACATTAGTTCTTTTTACAAGAAACACACTCTGCTTTTGAGAAAGAGCACTCTTCTACTCTACTTTGTTTCCTATAGTGCCAGTACAGTGAGCTTGCTCAGTACAAAAGAACTGTGCTTCCTACATTCACGGGCCATATCTAGTTCAACTCTGCTTAGGAAACTGAGAAGAACAGTAGCTTCTCTTCAGTCTAGTACACTGTACTTGCTGGGAACAGACGCGAGTGCTATTTGCACTGTGTATGGCAATGGGAGTGAAGTAGTGACTCTTCTTACCAGAAAACAACTCTTGCTCGTTGGACAAAAAACTGCATGTGATTCAACTCCATTTCTGAATGGGAAACAAACACTAGCTCGCCTTACAAGAAACACACTCTGCTTTTGAGAAAAGAGCACTCTTCTACTCTACTGTGTTTCCTATAGGGCCAGAACAGTGAGCTTGCTCAAAACCAAAGAACTGTGCTTCCTACAAACACGGGCCATATCTAGTTCAACTCTGCTTAGGAAACTGAGAAGAACATTAGCTTCTCTTCAGTCCAGTACACTGTACTTGCTGGGAACAGACACGAGTTCTATTTGCACTGTGTATAGCAATGGGAGCGCAATAGTGACTCTCCTTACCAGAAAACAATTCTTGCTCGTAGGACCAGAAACTGCATGTCATTCAACTCCATTTCTGACTGGGAAACAAACACTAGCTCGACTTAAAAGAAACACACTCTGATTTTGAGAAAGGAGCACTCTTCTACTCTACTGTGTATCCTATAGGGCCAGAACAGTGAGCTTGCTCAGAACAAAAGAACTGTGCTAAGTACACACCCGGGTCATATCTAGTTCAACTCTGCTTAGGAAACTGACAAGAACAGTAGCTTCTCTTCAGTCCAGTGCACTGTAATTGCTGGGAACAGACGTGAGTGCTCTTTGCACTGTGTATGGCAATGGGAGCGCAATAGTGACTCTTCTTACGAGAAAACAACTCTTGCTTGTAGGACCAGAAACTGCATGTGATTCAACTCCATTTCTGACTGGGAAACAAACACTAGTTCTCCTTACAAGAAACACACTCTGCTTTTGGGAAAAGAGCACTCTTCTGCTCTACTTTGTTACCTAGAGGGCCAGTACAGTGAGCTAGCTCAGAACAAAAGAACTGTGCTTCCTAAACACACGGGCCATATCTAGTTCAACTCTGCTTAGGAAACTGACAAGAACAGTAGCTTCTCCTCAGTCTAGTAAACTGTACTTGCTGAAAAGAGACGCAAGTTCTATTTGCCCTGTGTTTCGAAATGGGAGCGCAATAGTGACTCTCCTTAACAGAAAACATCTCTTGCTCTGAGTACCAGAAACTGCATGTCATTGAACTCCATTTCTGACTGGGAAACAAACACTAGCTCACCTTACAAGAAACACACTCTGCTTTTGAGAAAAGAGCACACTTCTAATGTACTGTGTTTCCTATAGGGCCAGAAGAGTGAGCTTGCTCAGAACAAAAGAATTGTGCTTCCTAAACACACCGGCCATGTCTAGTTCAATTCTGCTTAGGAAACTGACAAGAAGAGTAGCTTCTCGTCAGTCTAGTACACTGTACTTGGTGGGAACAGACGCGAGTGCTATTTGCACTGTGTATGGCAATGGGAGCACAATAGTGACTCTTCTTACCAGAAAACAATTCTTGCTCGAAGGACCAACAACTGCATGTGATTCAACGCCATTTCTGACTGGGAAACAAACACTAGCTCGCTTTAAAAGAGACAAACTCTGCTTTTGAAAAAAGAGCACTCTTCTACTCTACAGTGTTTCCTATAGGGCCAGAACAGTGAGCTTGCTCAAAACTAAAGAACTGTGCTTCCCACAACGGACCATATCTTGTTCAACTCTGCTTAGGAAACTGTCAAGAACAGTAGCTTCTCTTCAGTCCAGTACACTGTACTTGCTGGGAACAGAGGCGAGTGCTATTTGCACTGTGTATGGCAGTGGGAGCACAATAGTGTCTCTCCTTACTAGAAAACAACTCTTGCTCTTTAGACAAAAAACTGCATGTGATTCAACTCCATTTATGACTGGGAAACAAACACTAGCTCGTCTTACAAGAAACACACTCTGCTTTGAGAAAAGAGCACTCTTCTACTCTACTGTGTTTCCCATAGGGCCAGAACAGTGAGCTTGCTCAGAACAAAAGAACTGTGCTTCCTACACACACGGGCCATATCTAGTTCAACTCTGCTTAGGAAACTGACAAGAACAGTAGCTTCTCTTCAGTCCAGTACACTGTACTTGCTGAGAACAGACACGAGGGCTATTTGCACTGTGTATGGCAATGGGAGCGCAATAGTGACTCTTCTTACCAGAAAACAATTCTTGCTCGAAGTACCAAAAACTGCATGTGATTCAACTCTATTTCTGACTGGGAAACAAACACTAGCTCGCTTTACAAGAGACAAACTCTGCTTTTGAAAAAAGAGCACTCTTCTACTCTACAGTGTTTCCTATAGGGCCAGAAGAGTGAGCTTGCTCAGAACTAAAGAACTGTGCTTCCCACACACGGGCCATATCTTGTTCAACTCTGCTAAGAAAACTGACAAAAACAGTAGATTCTCTTCAGTCCAGTACACTGTACTTGGTGGGAACAGACGCGAGTGCTATTTGCACTGTGTATGGCAGTGGGAGCGCAATAGTGTCTCTCCTTAAAAGAAAACAACTCTTGCTCGTAGGACCAAAAACTGCATGTGATTCAACTCCATTTGTGGCTGGGAAACAAACACTAGCTCGTCTTACAAGAAACACACTCTGCTTTGAGAAAAGAGCACTCTTCTAATCTACTGTGTTTCCTATAGGGCCAAAACAGTGAGCTTGCTCAGAACAAAAGAACTGTGCTTCCTACACACACGGGCCATATCTACTTAACTCTGCTTAGGATACTGACAAGAACAGTAGCTTCTCTTCAGTCCAGTACACTGTACTTGCTGGGAACAGATGCGAGTGCTTTTTGCACTGTGTATGGCAAAGGGAGCGCACTAGTTACTCTCCTTACCAGGAAACAACTCTTGCTCGTAGAACCAGAAACTGCATGTGATTCAACTCCATTTCTGACTGGGAAACAAACACTAGCTTGCCTTACAAGAAACACACTCTGCTTTGAGAAAAGAGCACTCTTCTACTCTACTGTGTTTACTATAGGGCCAGAACAGTGAGCTTGCTAAGAACAAAAGAACTGTGCTTCCTACACACACGGGCCATATCTCGTTCAACTCTGCTTAGGAAACTGAAAGAACAGTAGCCTCTTTTTCAGTCCCTTACACTGTACTTGCTGGGAACAGAAGCGAGGGCTATTTGCACTGTGTATGGCAATGGGAGCTCAATAGTGACTCTCCTTACCAGAAATCAACTCTTGTTCGTAGGACCAGAAACTGCATGTTATTCAATTCCATTTCTGACTGGGAAACAAACACTAGCTCGCCTTGCAATGAAAACACTCTGCTTTTGAGAAAGGAGCACTCTTCTACTCTACTGTGTTTCCTATAGGGCCAGTAGAGTGAGCTTACTCAGAACAAAAGAACTGTGCTTCATACACACACGTGTCATATCTAGTTCAACTCCGCTTACGAAAGTGAGAATAGTAGCTTCCTTTCAGTCCAGTACACTGTACTTGCTTGGAAGAGACGCGAGTGCTATTTGCACAGTGTATGGCAATGGGAGCGCAATAGTGACTCTCCTTACCAGAAAACAACTCTTGCTCATAGGACCAAAAACTGCATGAGATTCAACTCCATATCTGACTGGGAAACAAACACTAGCTCGCCTCACAAGAAACACACTCTGCTTTTGAGAAAAGAGCACTCTTCTACTCTACTGTGTTTCCTGTAGGGCCAGAACAGTGAGCTTGCTCAGAACAAAAGAACTGTGCTTCCTACACACACGGGCCATATCTAGTTCTACTCTGCTTAGGAAACTGACAAGAACAGTAGCTTCTCTTCAGTCCAGTACACTGTACTTGCTGGGAACAGACACGAGTCTTATTTGCACTGTGTATGGCACTGGGAGCGCAATAGTGACTCTTCTTACCAGAAAACAATTCTTGCTCGAAGGACCAAAAACTGCATGTGATTCAACTCCATTTCTGACTGGGAAACAAACACTAGCTCGCTTTACAAGAGACAAACTCTGCTTTTGAAAAAAGAGCACTCTTCTACTCTAAGTGTTTCCTATAGGGCCAGAACAGTGAGCTTGCTCAGAGTTAAAGAACTGTGCTTCCCACACACGGGCAATATCTTGTTCAACTCTGCTTAGGAAACTGACAAGAACAGTAGTTTCTCTTCAGTCCAGTACACTGTACTTGCTGGGAACAGACGCGAGTGCTATTTGCACTGTGTATGGCAGTGGGAGTGCAATAGTGTCTCTCCTTACCAGAAAACAACTCTTGCTCATAGGACCAAAAACTGCATGTGATTCAACTCCATTTCTGACTGGGAAACAAACACTAGCTCGCTTTACAGGAGACAAACTCTGCTTTTGAAAAAAGAGCACTCTTCTACTCTACAGTGTTTCCTATAGGGCCAGAACAGTGAGCTTGCTCGGAACTAAAGAACTGTGCTTCGCACACGGGCCATATCTAGTTCACCTCTGCTTAGGAAACTGACAAGAACAGTAGCTTCTCTTCAGTCCAGTAGACTGTACTTGCTGGGAACAGACGCGAGTGCTATTTGCACTGTTTATGGCAGTGGGAGTGCAATAGTGTCTCTCCTTACCAGAAAACAACTCTTGCTCGTAGGACCATAAACTGCATGTGATTCAACTCCATTTCTGACTGGGAAACAAACACTAGCTCGCCTTACAAGAAACACACTCTGCTTTTGAGAAAAGACCACTCATCTACTCTACTGTGTTTCCTATAGGGCCAGAACAGTGAGCTTGCTCAGAACAAAAGAACTGTGCTTCCTACACACACGGGCCATATCTAGTTCAACTCTGCTTAGGAAACTGACAAGAACAGTAGCCTCTTTTTCAGTCCCTTACACTGTACTTGCTTGGAACAGACACGAGGGCTATTTGCACTGTGTATGGCAATGGGAGCTCAATAGTGACTCTCCTTATCAGAAATCAACTCTTGCTCGTAGGACCAGAAACTGCATGTTATTCAATTCCATTTCTGACTGGGAAACAAACACTAGCTCGCCTTGCAATGAAAACACTCTGCTTTTGCGAAAGGAGCACTCTTCTACTCTACTGTGTTTCCTATAGGGCCAGTAGAGTGAGCTTACTCAGAACAAAAGAACTGTGCTTCATACACACATGGGTCATATCTAGTTCAACTCCGTTTACAAAAGTGAGAATAGTAGCTTCCTTTCAGTCCAGTACACTGTACTTGCTGGGAACAGACGCCAGTGCTATTTGCACTGTGTATGGCAATGGGAGCGCAATAGTGACTCTCCTTACCAGAAAACAACTCTTGCTCATAGGACCAAAAACTGCATGAGATTCAACTCCATATCTGACTGGGAAACAAACACTAGCTCGCCTCACAAGAAACACACTCTGCTTTTGAGAAAAGAGCACTCTTCTACTCTACTGTGTTTCCTATAGGGCCAGAACAGTGAGCTTGCTCAGAACAAAAGAACTGTGCTTCCTACACACACGGGCCATATCTAGTTCAACTCTGCTTAGGAAACTGACAAGAACAGCAGCTTCTCTTCATCCAGTACACTGTACTTGCTGGGAACAGACGCGAGTGCTATTTGCACTGTGTATGGCACTGGGAGCACAATAGTGACTCATCTTACCAGAAAACAATTCTTGCTCGAAGGACAAAAAACTGCATGTGATTCAACTCCATTTCTGACTGGGAAACAAACACTAGCTCGCTTTACAAGAGACAAACTCTGCTTTTGAAAAATGAGCACTCTTCTACTCTACAGTGTTTTCTATAGGGCCAAAACAGTGAGCTTGCTCAGAAGTAAAGAACTGTGCTTCCCACACACGGGCCATATCTTGTTCAACACTGCTTAGGAAACTGACAAGAACAGTAGCTTCTCTTCAGTCCAGTACACTGTACTTGCTGGGAACAGACGCGAGTACTATTTGCACTGTGTATGGCAGTGGGAGCGCAATAGTGTCTCTCCTTACCAGAAAACAACTCTTGCTCATAGGACCAAAAACTGCATGTTTTTCAACAACATTTGTGACTGGGAAACAAACACTAGCTCGCCTTACAAGAAAAACACTCTGCTTTTGAGAAAGAGCACTCTTCTACTCTACTGTGTTTCCTATAGGGCCAGAACAGTGAGCTTGCTCAGAAAAAAAGAACTGTGCTTCCCACACACGGGCCATATCTAGTTCAACTCTGCTTAGGAAACTGACAAGAACAGTAGCTTCTCTTCAGTCCAGTACACTGTACTTGCTGGGAACAGACGCGAGTGCTATTTGCACTGTGTATGGCAATGGGAGCGCAATAGTGACTCTCCTTACCAGAAAACAACTCTTGCTCGTAGCACCAGAAACTGCATGTCATTCAAATCCATTTCTGACTGGGAAACAAACGCTAGCTCGCCTTACAAGAAACACACTCTGCTTTTGAGAAAAGAGCACTCATCTACTCTACTGTGTTTCCTATAGGGCCAGAACAGTGAGCTTGCTCAGAACAAAAGAACTGTGCTTCCTACACACACGGGCCATATCTAGTTCAACTCTGCTTAGGAAACTGACAAGAACAGTAGCCTCTTTTTCAGTCCCTAACATTGTACATGCTGGGAACCGACGCGAGGGCTATTTGCACTGTGTATGGCAATGGGAGCTCAATAGTGACTCTCCTTACCAGAAATCAACTCTTGCTCGTAGGACCAGAAACTGCATGTTATTCAATTCCATTTCTGACTGGGAAACAAACACTAGCTCGCCATGCAATGAAAACACTCTGCTTTTGAGAAAGGAGCACTCTTCTACTCTACTGTGTTTCCTATAGGGCCAGTAGAGTGAGCTTGATCAGAACAAAAGTACTGTGCTTCCTACACACACGGGCCATATCTAGTTCAATTCTGCTTAGGAAACTGACAAGAACAGTAGCTTCTCTTCAGTCCAGTACACTGTACTTGCTGGGAACAGACGCGAGTGCTATTTGCACTGTGTATGGCAATGGGAGGACAATAGTAACTCTTCTTACCAGAAAACAACTTTTGCAAATAGGACCAGAAACTGAATGTGATTCAACTCCATTCCTGACTGGGAAACAAACACTAGCTCGCCTTACAAGAAACACACTCTGCTTTTGAAAAAAGAGCACTCTTCTACTCTGCTGTGTTTCCTATAGGGCCAGAACAGTGAGCTTGCTCAGAACTAAAGAACTGTGCTTCCTACACACACGGGCCATATCTAGTTCAACTCTGCTTAGGAAACTGACAAGAACAGTAGCTTCTCTTCAGTCCAGTACACTGTACTTGCTGGGAACAGACGCGAGTGCTATTTGCACTGTTTATGGCAATGGGAATGCAATAGTGACTCTTCTTACCACAAAACAACTTTTGCTCATAGGACCAGAAACTGCATATGATTCAACTCCATTTCTGACTGGGAAACAAACACTAGCTCGCCTTACAAGAAACACACTCTGCTTTTGAGAAAAGAGCACTCTTCTACTCTACTGTGTTTCCTATAGGGACAGAACAGTGAGCTTGCTCAGAACTAAAGAACTGTGCTTCATACACACACAGGTCATATCTAGTTCAACTCTGCTTAGGAAACTGACAAGATCAGTAGCTTCTCTTCAGTCCAGTACACTGTTCTTGCTGGGAACAGACGCGAGTGCTATTTGCACTGTGTATGGCAATGGGAGCACATTAGTGACTCTTCTTACCAGAAAACAATTCTTGCTCGAAGGACCAAAAACTGCATGTGATTCAACTCCATTTCTGACTGGAAACAAACACTAGCTCGCTTTAAAAGAGACAAACTCTGCTTTTGAAAAAAGAGCACTCTTCTACTCTACAGTGTTTCCTATAGGGCCAGAACAGTGAGCTTGCTCAGAACTAAAGAACTGTGCTTTCCACACACGGGCCATATCTTGTTCAACTCTGCTTAGGAAACTGACAAGAACAGTAGCTTCTCTTCAGTCCAGTACACTGTGCTTGCTGGGAACAGACGCGAGTGCTATTTGCACTGTGTATGGCAGTGGGAGGGCAATAGTGTCTCTCCTTACCAGAAAACAACTTTTGCCCGTAGGAACAGAAACTGCATATGATACAACTCCATTTCTGACTGGGAAACAAACACTAGCTCTCCTTACAAAAAAAAAACACTCCGCTTTTGAGAAAAGAGCACTCTTCTACTCTACTGTGTTTCCTAAAGGGCCAGTACAGTGAGCTTGCTCAGAACAAAGAACTTTGCTTTGTACACACACGGGCCAAATCTAGTTCAACTCTGCCTAGGAAACTGACAAGAACAGTAGCTTCTCTTCAGTCTAGTACACTGTACTTGCTGGGAACAGACGCAAGTGCTATTTGCACTGTGTATGGCAATGGGAGAACAATAGGGACTCTTGTCTACCAGAAAACAACTCTTGCTCGTAGGACCAGAAACTGCATGATATCCAACTCCATTTCTGACTGGGAAACAAACACTAGCTCGCCTTACAAGAAACACACTCTGCTTTTGAGAAAGGAGCACTCTTCTACTCTCCTGTGTATGCAATAGGGCCAGAACAGTGAGCTTGCTCAGAACAAAAGAACTGTGCTAAGTACACACCCGGGTCATATCTAGTTCAACTCTGCTAAGAAACTGACAAGAACAGTAGCTTCTCTTCAGTACAATACACTGTCCTTGATGGGAACAGATGTGAGTGCTCTTTGCACTGTTTATGGAAATAGGAGCGCAATAGTGACTCTTCTTACGAGAAAACAACTCTTGCTCGTAGGACCAGAAACTGCATTAAATTCAACTGCATTTCTGAGTGGGAAACAAACATTAGTTCTTTTTACAAGAAACACACTCTGCTTTTGAGTAAAGAGCACTCTTCTACTCTACTTTGTTTCCTATAGTGCCAGTACAGTGAGCTTGCTCAGTACAAAAGAACTGTGCTTCCTACATTCACGGGCCATATCTAGTTCAACTCTGCTTAGGAAACTGAGAAGAACAGTAGCTTCTCTTCAGTCTAGTACACTGTACTTGCTGGGAACAGACGCGAGTGCTATTTGCACTGTGTATGGCAATGGGAGTGAAGTAGTGACTCTTCTTACCAGAAAACAACTCTTGCTCGTTGGACAAAAAACTGCATGTGATTCAACTCCATTTCTGACTGGGAAAAAAACACTAGCTCGACTTAAAAGAAACACACTCTGATTTTGAGAAAGGAGCACTCTTCTACTCTACTGTGTATCCTATAGGGCCAGAACAGTGAGCTTGCTCAGAACAAAAGAACTGTGCTAAGTACACACCCGGGTCATATCTAGTTCAACTCTGCTTAGGAAACTGACAAGAACAGTAGCTTCTCTTCAGTCCAGTGCACTGTAATTGCTGGGAACAGACGTGAGTGCTCTTTGCACTGTGTATGGCAATGGGAGCGCAATAGTGACTCTTCTTACCAGAAAACAACTCTTGCTTGTAGGACCAGAAACTGCATGTGATTCAACTCCATTTCTGACTGGGAAACAAACACTAGTTCTCCTTACAAGAAACACACTCTGCTTTTGTGAAAAGAGCACTCTTCTGCTCTACTTTGTTACCTATAGGGCCAGTACAGTGAGCTAGCTCAGAACAAAAGAACTGTGCTTCCTAAACACACGGGCCATATCTAGTTCAACTCTGCTTAGGAAACTGACAAGAACAGTAGCTTCTCCTCAGTCTAGTAAACTGTACTTGCTGAAAAGAGACGCAAGTTCTATTTGCCCTGTGTTTCGAAATGGGAGCGCAATAGTGACTCTCCTTAACAGAAAACATCTCTTGCTCTGAGTAACAGAAACTGCATGTCATTGAACTCCATTTCTGACTGGGAAACAAACACTAGCTCACCTTACAAGAAACACACTCTGCTTTTGAGAAAAGAGCACACTTCTAATGTACTGTGTTTCCTATAGGGCCAGAAGAGTGAGCTTGCTCAGAACAAAAGAATTGTGCTTCCTAAACACACCGGCCATGTCTAGTTCAATTCTGCTTAGGAAACTGACAAGAAGAGTAGCTTCTCGTCAGTCTAGTACACTGTACTTGGTGGGAACAGACGCGAGTGCTATTTGCACTGTGTATGGCAATGGGAGCACAATACTGACTCTTCTTACCAGAAAACAATTCTTGCTCGAAGGACCAACAACTGCATGTGATTCAACGCCATTTCTGACTGGGAAACAAACACTAGCTCGCTTTAAAAGAGACAAACTCTGCTTTTGAAAAAAGAGCACTCTTCTACTCTACAGTGTTTCCTATAGGGCCAGAACAGTGAGCTTGCTCAAAACTAAAGAACTGTGCTTCCCACAACGGACCATATCTTGTTCAACTCTGCTTAGGAAACTGTCAAGAACAGTAGCTTCTCTTCAGTCCAGTACACTGTACTTGCTGGGAACAGACGCGAGTGCTATTTGCACTGTGTATGGCAGTGGGAGCACAATAGTGTCTCTCCTTACTAGAAAACAACTCTTGCTCTTTAGACAAAAAACTGCATGTGATTCAACTCCATTTATGACTGGGAAACAAACACTAGCTCGTCTTACAAGAAACACACTCTGCTTTGAGAAAAGAGCACTCTTCTACTCTACTGTGTTTCCCATAGGGCCAGAACAGTGAGCTTGCTCAGAACAAAAGAACTGTGCTTCCTACACACACGGGCCATATCTAGTTCAACTCTGCTTAGGAAACTGACAAGAACAGTAGCTTCTCTTCAGTCCAGTACACTGTACTTGCTGAGAACAGACACGAGGGCTATTTGCACTGTGTATGGCAATGGGAGCGCAATAGTGACTCTTCTTACCAGAAAACAATTCTTGCTCGAAGGACCAAAAACTGCATGTGATTCAACTCCATTTCTGACTGGAAACAAACACTAGCTCGCTTTAAAAGAGACAAACTCTGCTTTTGAAAAAAGAGCACTCTTCTACTCTACAGTGTTTCCTATAGGGCCAGAACAGTGAGCTTGCTCAGAACTAAAGAACTGTGCTTTCCACACACGGGCCATATCTTGTTCAACTCTGCTTAGGAAACTGACAAGAACAGTAGCTTCTCTTCAGTCCAGTACACTGTACTTGCTGGGAACAGACGCGAGTGCTATTTGCACTGTGTATGGCAGTGGGAGGGCAATAGTGTCTCTCCTTACCAGAAAACAACTTTTGCCCGTAGGAACAGAAACTGCATATGATACAACTCCATTTCTGACTGGGAAACAAACACTAGCTCTCCTTACAAAAAAAAAAAAAACACTCCGCTTTTGAGAAAAGAGCACTCTTCTACTCTACTGTGTTTCCTAAAGGGCCAGTACAGTGAGCTTGCTCAGAACAAAGAACTTTGCTTTGTACACACACGGGCCAAATCTAGTTCAACTCTGCCTAGGAAACTGACAAGAACAGTAGCTTCTCTTCAGTCTAGTACACTGTACTTGCTGGGAACAGACGCAAGTGCTATTTGCACTGTGTATGGCAATGGGAGAACAATAGGGACTCTTGTCTACCAGAAAACAACTCTTGCTCGTAGGACCAGAAACTGCATGATATCCAACTCCATTTCTGACTGGGAAACAAACACTAGCTCGCCTTACAAGAAACACACTCTGCTTTTGAGAAAGGAGCACTCTTCTACTCTCCTGTGTATGCAATAGGGCCAGAACAGTGAGCTTGCTCAGAACAAAAGAACTGTGCTAAGTACACACCCGGGTCATATCTAGTTCAACTCTGCTAAGAAACTGACAAGAACAGTAGCTTCTCTTCAGTACAATACACTGTCCTTGATGGGAACAGATGTGAGTGCTCTTTGCACTGTTTATGGAAATAGGAGCGCAATAGTGACTCTTCTTACGAGAAAACAACTCTTGCTCGTAGGACCAGAAACTGCATTAAATTCAACTGCATTTCTGAGTGGGAAACAAACATTAGTTCTTTTTACAAGAAACACACTCTGCTTTTGAGAAAAGAGCACTCTTCTACTCTACTTTGTTTCCTATAGTGCCAGTACAGTGAGCTTGCTCAGTACAAAAGAACTGTGCTTCCTACATTCACGGGCCATATCTAGTTCAACTCTGCTTAGGAAACTGAGAAGAACAGTAGCTTCTCTTCAGTCTAGTACACTGTACTTGCTGGGAACAGACTCGAGTGCTATTTGCACTGTGTATGGCAATGGGAGTGAAGTAGTGACTCTTCTTACCAGAAAACAACTCTTGCTCGTTGGACAAAAAACTGCATGTGATTCAACTCCATTTCTGAATGGGAAACAAACACTAGCTCGCCTTACAAGAAACACACTCTGCTTTTGAGAAAAGAGCACTCTTCTACTCTACTGTGTTTCCTATAGGGCCAGAACAGTGAGCTTGCTCAAAACCAAAGAACTGTGCTTCCTACAAACACGGGCCATATCTAGTTCAACTCTGCTTAGGAAATTGAGAAGAAAATTACTTCTCTTCAGTCCAGTACACTGTACTTGCTGGGAACAGACACGAGTTCTATTTGCACTGTGTATAGCAATGGGAGCGCAATAGTGACTCTCCTTACCAGAAAACAATTCTTGCTCGTAGGACCAGATACTGCATGTCATTCAACTCCATTTCTGACTGGGAAACAAACACTAGCTCGACTTAAAAGAAACACACTCTGATTTTGAGAAAGGAGCACTCTTCTACTCTACTGTGTATCCTATAGGGCCAGAACAGTGAGCTTGCTCAGAACAAATGAACTGTGCTAAGTACACACCCGGGTCATATCTAGTTCAACTCTGCTTAGGAAACTGACAAGAACAGTAGCTTCTCTTCAGTCCAGTGCACTGTAATTGCTGGGAACAGACGTGAGTGCTCTTTGCACTGTGTATGGCAATGGGAGCGCAATAGTGACTCTTCTTACGAGAAAACAACTCTTGCTTGTAGGACCAGAAACTGCATGTGATTCAACTCCATTTCTGACTGGGAAACAAACACTAGTTCTCCTTACAAGAAACACACTCTGCTTTTGGGAAAAGAGCACTCTTCTGCTCTACTTTGTTACCTAGAGGGCCAGTACAGTGAGCTAGCTCAGAACAAAAGAACTGTGCTTCCTAAACACACGGGCCATATCTAGTTCAACTCTGCTTAGGAAACTGACAAGAACAGTAGCTTCTCCTCAGTCTAGTAAACTGTACTTGCTGAAAAGAGACGCAAGTTCTATTTGCCCTGTGTTTCGAAATGGGAGCGCAATAGTGACTCTCCTTAACAGAAAACATCTCTTGCTCTGAGTACCAGAAACTGCATGTCATTGAACTCCATTTCTGACTGGGAAACAAACACTAGCTCACCTTACAAGAAACACACTCTGCTTTTGAGAAAAGAGCACACTTCTAATGTACTGTGTTTCCTATAGGGCCAGAAGAGTGAGCTTGCTCAGAACAAAAGAATTGTGCTTCCTAAACACACCGGCCATGTCTAGTTCAATTCTGCTTAGGAAACTGACAAGAAGAGTAGCTTCTCGTCAGTCTAGTACACTGTACTTGGTGGGAACAGACGCGAGTGCTATTTGCACTGTGTATGGCAATGGGAGCACAATACTGACTCTTCTTACCAGAAAACAATTCTTGCTCGAAGGACCAACAACTGCATGTGATTCAACGCCATTTCTGACTGGGAAACAAACACTAGCTCGCTTTAAAAGAGACAAACTCTGCTTTTGAAAAAAGAGCACTCTTCTACTCTACAGTGTTTCCTATAGGGCCAGAACAGTGAGCTTGCTCAAAACTAAAGAACTGTGCTTCCCACAACGGACCATATCTTGTTCAACTCTGCTTAGGAAACTGTCAAGAACAGTAGCTTCTCTTCAGTCCAGTACACTGTACTTGCTGGGAACAGACGCGAGTGCTATTTGCACTGTGTATGGCAGTGGGAGCACAATAGTGTCTCTCCTTACTAGAAAACAACTCTTGCTCTTTAGACAAAAAACTGCATGTGATTCAACTCCATTTATGACTGGGAAACAAACACTAGCTCGTCTTACAAGAAACACACTCTGCTTTGAGAAAAGAGCACTCTTCTACTCTACTGTGTTTCCCATAGGGCCAGAACAGTGAGCTTGCTCAGAACAAAAGAACTGTGCTTCCTACACACACGGGCCATATCTAGTTCAACTCTGCTTAGGAAACTGACAAGAACAGTAGCTTCTCTTCAGTCCAGTACACTGTACTTGCTGGGAACAGACGCGAGTGCTCTTGGCACTGTTTATGGTAATGGGAGCGCGTCAGTGACACTCCTTACCAGAAAACAACTCTTGCTCGTAGACAAGAAACTGCATGTGATTCAACTCCATTTCTGACTGGAAAACAAACACTAGCTCACCTTGCAAGAAAAACACTCTGCTTTTGAGAAAGGAGCACTCTTCTACTCTACTGTGTTTCCTATAGTGCCAGAACAGCGAGATTGCAGAGAACAAAAGAACTGTGCTTCCTACACACACGGGCCATATCTAATTCAACTCTGCTTAGGAAACTGACAGGTACACTAGCTTCTCTTCAGTCCAGTACACTGTACTTGCTGGGAACAGACGCGAGTGCTATTTGCACTGTGTATGGCAATGGGAGAACAGTAGTGACTCTTCTTACCAGAAAACATCTCTTGCTCATAGGACCAGGAACTGCATGTGATTAAACTCCATTTCTGACTGAGAAACAAACACTAGCTCTCCTTACAAGAAACACACTCTGCTTTAGAGAAAAAAGCACTCTTCTACTCTACTGTGTTTCCTATAGGGCCAGAACTGTGAGCTTGCTCAGAACAAAAGAACTGTGCTTCCTACACACACGTGCCATATCTAGTTCAACTCTGCTTAGGAAAATGACAAGAACAGTAGCTTCTCTTCAGTCCAGTACACTGTCCTTGCTGGGAACAGACGCGAGTGCCATTTGCACTGTGTATGGCAATGGGAGTGCAATAGTGACTCTCCTTACCAGAAAACAATTCTTGCTCGTAGGACCAGAAACTGCATGTGATTCAACTCCATTTCTGACTGGGAAACAAACACTAGCTCTCCTTACAAGAAAAACACTCTGCTTTTGAGAAAAGAGCACTCTTCTACTCTACTGTGTTTCCTATAGGGACAGTACAGTGAGCTTCCTCAGAACAAAGAACTGTGCTTTCTACACACACGGGTCATATCTAGTTCAACTCTGCTTAGGAAACTGACAAGAACAGTAGCTTCTCTTCAGTTCAGTACACTGTACTTGCTGGGAACAGACGCAAGTGCTATTTGCACTGTGTATGGCAATGGGAGCGCAATAGTGACTCTCCTTACCAGAAAACAACTCTTGCTCGTAGGACCAAAAACTGCATGTGATTCAACTCCATTTCTGACTGGGAAACAAACACTAGCTCACCTTAGAAGAAACACACTCTGCTTTTGAGAAAAGAACACTCTTCTACTCTACTGTGTTTCCTATAGGGCCAGAACAGTGAGCTTGCACAGAACAAAAGAACTGTGCTTCCTACACACACGGGCCATATCTAGTTCAACTCTGCTTAGGAAACTGACAAGAACAGTAGCTTCTCTTCAATCTAATACACTGCACTTGCTAGGAACAGGCACGAGTGCTATTTGCACTGTGTATGGCAATGGGAGCGCAATAGTGACTCTCCTTTCCAGAAAAAAATTCTTGCTCGTAGGACCAGAAACTGCATGTGTTTCAACTCCATTTCTGACTGGGAAACAAGCACTAGCTCGCCTTACAAGAAACACACTCTGCTTTTGAGAAAAGAGCACTCTTCTACTCTACTGTGTTTCCTATTGGGCCAAAACAGTTAGCTTGCTCAGAACAAAAGAACTTTGCTTCCTACACACAGGAGCCATATCTAGTTCAACTTTACTTAGGAAACTGACAAGAACAGTAGCTTCTCTTCAGTCCAGTACACTGTAATTGCTGGGAACAGACGCGAGTCTATGTGCACTGTGTATGGCAATGGGAGCGCAATAGTGACTCTCCTTACCAGAAAACAACTCTTGCTCATAGGACCAAAAACTGCATGTGATTCAACTCCATTTCTGACTGGGAAACAAACACTAGCTTGCCTTACAAGAAACACACTCTGCTTTTGAGAAAAGAGCACACTTCTAATCTACTGGGTTTCCTATAAGGCCAGAAGAGTGACCTTGCTCAGAACAAAAGAATTGTGCTTCCTACACATGGGCCATATCTAGTTCAACTCTGCTTAGGAAACTGACAAGAACAGTAGCTTCTCTTCACTCTACTACAGTGTACTTGCTTGGAACAGACGCGAGTGCTATTTGCACTGTGTATGTCAATGGGAGCGAAATAGTGACTCTTCTTACCAGAAAACAACTCTTGCTCATAGGACCAGTAACTGCATGTGATTCAACTATATTTCTGACTGAGAAACAAACACTAGCTCGTCTTACAAGAAACACACTCTGCTTTTGAGAAAAGAGCACTCTTCTACTCTACTGTGTTTCCTATAGGGCCAGTAAAGTGAGCTTGCTCAGAACAAAAGAACTGTGCTTCCTACACACACGGGCCATATCTAGTTCAACTCTGCTTAGGAAACTTACAAGAACAGTAGCTTCTCTTCAGTCCAGTACACTGTACTTGCTGGGAACTGACAAGAGTGCTATTTGCACTGTGTATGGCAATGGGAGCGCAATAGTGACTCTCCTTACCAGAAAACAACTCTTGCTCATAGGACCAAAAACTGCATGTGATTCAACTCCATTTCTGACTGGGAAACAAACACTAGCTCGCCTTAGAAGAAACACACTCTGCTTTTGAGAAAAGACCACTCTTCTACTCTACTGTGTTTCCTATTGGGCCAGAACAGTGAGCTTGCTCAGAACAAAAGAACTGTGCTTCCTACACACACGGGCCATATCTAGTTCAACTCTGCTTAGGAAACTGACAAGAACAGTAGCTTCTCTTCAGTCCAGTACACTGTACTTGCTGGGAACAGACAAGAGTGTTATTTGCACTGTGTATGGCAAAGGGAGCGCAATAGTGACTCTCCTTACCAGAAAAAAACTCCTGCTCGTAGGACCAAAAACTGCATGTGATTCAACTCCATTTCTGACTGGGAAACAAACAGTAGCTCGCCTTAGAAGAAACACACTCTATTTTTGCGAAAAGAGCACTCTTCTACTCTACTGTATTTCCTATAGGACCAGAACAGTGAGCTTGCTCAGAACAAAAGAACTGTGCTTCCTACACACACGGGCCATATCTAGTTCAACTCTGCTTAGGAAACTGACAAGAACAGTAGCTTCTCTTCAGTCCAGTACACTGTACATGCTGGGAACAGACGCAAAAGTGCTATTTGCACTGTGTATGACAATGTGAGCGCATTAGTGACTCTCCTTACCAGAAAACAACTCTTGCTCGTAGGACCACAAACTGCATGTGATTCAACTCCATTTCTGACTGGGAAACAAACACTAGCTCGCCTTAGAAGAAACACACTCTGCTTTTGAGAAAAGTCCACTATTCTACTCTACTGTGTTTCCTATAGGGCCAGAACAGTGAGCTTGCTCAGAACAAAAGAACTGTGCTTCCTACACACACGGGTCATATCTAGTTCAACTCTGCTTAGGAAACTGACAAGAACAGTAGCTTATCTTCACTCCAGTACAGTGTACTTGCTTGGAACAGTCGCGAGTGCTATTTGCACTGTGTATGGCAAAGGGAGAGCAATAGTGACTCTCCTTACCAGAAAACAACTCTTGCTCGTAGGACCTGAAACTGCATGTGATTCAACTCCATTTCTGACTGGGAAACAAACACTAGCTCGCCTTAGAGGAAACACACTCTGCTTTTGAGAAAAGACCACTCTTCTACTCTACTGTGTTTCCTGTAGGGCCAGAACAGTGAGCTTGCTCAGAACAAAAGAACTGTGCTTCCTACACACACGGGCCATATCTAGTTCAACTCTGCTTAGGAAACTGACAAGAACAGTAGCTTCTCTTCAGTCCAGTACACTGTACTTGCTGGGATCAGACGCGAGTGCTATTTGCACTGTGTACGGCAATGGGAGGAAAATAGTGACTCTTCTTACCAGAAAACAACTCTTGCTCGTAGGACCAGAAACTACATGTGATTCAACTCCATTTCTGACTGGGAAACAAACACTAGCTCACCTTACAAAAAACACACTCTGCTTTCCAGTAAAGAGCACTCTTCTACTCTACTGTGTTTCTTATAGGGCCAGAACAGTGAGCTTGCTCAGAACAAAAGAACTGTGCTTCCTACACACACGGGCCATATCTAATTCAACTCTTCTTAGGAAAATGACAAGAGCAGTAGCTTCTCTTCAGTCCACAACACTGTCCTTGCTGGGAACAGACGCGAGTGCTATTTTCACTGTGTATGGCAATGGGAGCACAATAGTTACTCTTCTTACCAGAAAACAACTCTTGCTCGTAGGACCTAAAACTGCATGTGATTCAACTCCATTTCTGACTGGGAAACAAACACTAGCTCGCCTTACAAGAAACACACTCTGCTTTTGAGAAAGGAGCACTCTTCTACTCTACTGTGTTTCCTATAGGACCAGTAAAGTGAGCTTGCTCAGAACAAAAGAACTGTGCTTCCTACACACACGGGCCATATCTAGTTCAACTCTGCATTGAAAACTGACAAGAACAGTAGCTTCTCTTCAGTCCAGTACACTGTACTTGCTGGGAACAGACGCGAGTGCTATTCGCACTGTGTACGGCAATGGGAGCACAATAGTGACTCTCCTTACCAGAAAATATCTCTTGCTCGTAGGACCAGAAACTGCATGTCATTGAACTCCATTTCTGACTGGGAAACATACACTAGCTCTCCTTACAAGAAAAACACTCTGCTTTTGAGAAAAGAGCACTCTTCTACTCTACTGTGTTTCCTATAGGGCCAGTACAGTGAGCATGCTCAGAACAAAAGAACTGTGCTTCCCACACACACAGGCCATATCTAGTTCAACTCTGCTTAGGAAATTGACAAGAACAGAAGCTTCTCTTCAGTCAAGTACACTGTAATTGCTGAGAAGAGACGCGAGTGCTAATTGCACTGTGTATGTCAATGGGAGCGCAATAGTGATTCTCCTTATCAGAAAACATCTCTTGATCGTAGGACCAGAAACTGCATGTCATTGAACTCCATTTCTTACTGGGAAACAAACACTAGCTCGCCTTACAAGAAACACACTCTGCTTTTGAGAAAAGAGCACTCTTCTACTCTACTGTGTTTCCTATAGGGCCAGAACAGTGAGCTTGCTCAGAACAAAAGAACTGTGCTTCCTACACACACGGGCCATATCTAGTTCAACTCTGCTTAGGAAAATGACAAGAACAGTAGCTTCTCTTCAGTCCTGTACACTGTACTTGCTCTGAATATACGCGAGTGCTAATTGCACTGTGTATGTCAATGGGAGTGCAATAGTGATTCTCCTTATCAGAAAACATCTCTTGATCGTAGGACCAGAAACTGCATGTCATTGAACTCCATTTCTTACTGGGAAACAAACACTAGCTCGCCTTACAAGAAACACACTCTGCTTTTGAGAAGAGAGCACTCTTCTACTCTACTGTGTTTCCTATAGGACCAGTACAGTGAGCTTGCTCAGAACAGAACTGTGCTTCCTACACACAGGCCATATCTAGTTCAACTCTGCTTAGGAAACTGACAAGAACAGTAGCTTCTCTTCAGTCTAGTACACTGACTTGCTGGGAACAGACGCGAGTGCTATTTGCACTCTGTTTCGAATTGGGAGCGCATTAGTGACTCTCCTTAACAAAAAACATCTCTTGCTCATAGGACCAGAAACTGCACGTTATTGAACTCCATTTCTGACTGGGAAACAAACACTAACTCGCCTTACAGTAAAAAAAACACTCTGCTTTTGAGAAAAGAGCACTCTTCTACTGTACTGTGTTTCCTATAGGGCAAGAACAGTGAGCTTGCTCAGAACAAAAGAACTGTGCTTCCTACACACACGAGCCATATCTAGTTAAACTCTGCTTAGGAAACTGAAAAGAACAGTAGCTTCTCTTCAGTCCAGTACACTGTACATGCTGGGAACAGACGCGAGTGCTATTTGCACTGTGTATGGCAATGGGAGCACAATAGTGACTCTTATTACCAGAAAACAACTGTTGCTCGTAGGACCAGAAACTGCATGTGATTCAACTCCATTTCTGACTGGGAAACAAACACTGGCTCGTCTTACATTAAACACACTCTGCTTTCGAGTAAATAGCACTCTTCTACTCTACTGTGTTTCCTATAGGGCCAGAACAGTGAGATTGCTCAGAACAAAAGAACTGTGCTTCCTACACACACGGGCCATATTTAGTTCAACTCTTCTTAGGAAAATGACAAGAACAGTACCTTCTCTTCAGTCGAGTACACTGTACTTGCTGGGAACAGATGCGAGTGCTATTTGCACTGTGTATGTCAATGGGAGCACAATAGTGACTCTCCTTACCAGAAAACAACTCTTGCTCGCAGGACCAAAAACTGCATGTGATTCAACTCCCTTTCTGACTGGTAAATAAACACTAGCTCGCCTTACAAGAAAAACACTCTGCTTTTGAGAAAAGAGCACACTTCTAATCTACTGTGTTTCCTATAGGGACAGTAGGGTGAGCTTCCTCAGTACAAAAGAACTGTGCTTTCTACACACACAGGCCACATCTAGTTCAACTCTGCTTAGGAAACTGACAAGAACAGTAGATTCTCTTCAGTCCAGTACACTGTACTTGCTGGGAACAGACACGAGTGCTATTTGCACTGTGTATGGCAATGGGAGCACAATAGTGACTCTTCTTACCAGAAAACAACTCTTGTTCGTAGGACCAGAAACTGCATGTGAATAAACTCCATTTCTGACTGGGAAACGAACACTAGCTCGCCTTACAAGAAACACACTCTGCTTTCGAGTAAAGAGCACTCTTCTACTGTACTGTGTTTCCTATAGGGCCAGAACAGTGAGCTTGCAGAGAACAAAAGAACTGTGCTCCCTACACACACGGGCCATATCTAGTTCAACTCTGCTTAGGAAACTGACAAGAACAGGAGCTTCTCTTCAATCTAATACACTGCACTTGCTAGGAACAGACGCGAGTGCTATTCGCACTGTGTATGGCAATGGGAGCACAGTAGTGACTCTTCTTTCCAGAAAACAACTCTTGCTCGTTGGACCAAAAACTGCATGTGATTCAACTCCATTTCAGATTGGGAAACAAACACTAGCTCGCCTTACAAGAAACACACTCTCCTTTTGAGAAAAGAGCACTCTTCTACTCTACTTTGTTTCCTATAGGGCCAGTACAGTGAGCTTGCTCAGAACAAAAGAACTGTGCATCCTACACACACGGGCCATATCTAGTTTAACTCTGCTTAGAACACTGACAAGAACAGTAGCTTCTCTTCAGTCCAGTACACTGTACTTGCTGGGAACAGACGCGAGTGCTCTTGGCACTGTGTATGGTAATGGGAGCGCAACAGTGACACTCCTTACCAGAAAACAACTCTTGCTCGTAGACAAGAAACTGCATGTGATTCAACTCCATTTCTGACTGGAAAACAAACACTAGCTCACCTTGCAAGAAAAACACTCTGCTTTTGAGAAAGGAGCACTCTTCTACTCTACTGTGTTTCCTATAGTGCCAGAACAGCGAGATTGCAGAGAACAAAAGAACTGTGCTTCCTACACACACGGGCCATATCTAATTCAACTCTGCTTAGGAAACTGACAGGTACACTAGCTTCTCTTCAGTCCAGTACACTGTACTTGCTGGGAACAGACGCGAGTGCTATTTGCACTGTGTATGGCAATGGGAGAACAGTAGTGACTCTTCTTACCAGAAAACATCTCTTGCTCATAGGACCAGGAACTGCATGTGATTAAACTCCATTTCTGACTGAGAAACAAACACTAGCTCTCCTTACAAGAAACACACTCTGCTTTAGAGAAAAAAGCACTCTTCTACTCTACTGTGTTTCCTATAGGGCCAGAACTGTGAGCTTGCTCAGAACAAAAGAACTGTGCTTCCTACACACACGTGCCATATCTAGTTCAACTCTGCTTAGGAAAATGACAAGAACAGTAGCTTCTCTTCAGTCCAGTACACTGTCCTTGCTGGGAACAGACGCGAGTGCCATTTGCACTGTGTATGGCAATGGGAGTGCAATAGTGACTCTCCTTACCAGAAAACAATTCTTGCTCGTAGGACCAGAAACTGCATGTGATTCAACTCCATTTCTGACTGGGAAACAAACACTAGCTCTCCTTACAAGAAAAACACTCTGCTTTTGAGAAAAGAGCACTCTTCTACTCTACTGTGTTTCCTATAGGGACAGTACAGTGAGCTTCCTCAGAACAAAGAACTGTGCTTTCTACACACACGGGTCATATCTAGTTCAACTCTGCTTAGGAAACTGACAAGAACAGTAGCTTCTCTTCAGTTCAGTACACTGTACTTGCTGGGAACAGACGCAAGTGCTATTTGCACTGTGTATGGCAATGGGAGCGCAATAGTGACTCTCCTTACCAGAAAACAACTCTTGCTCGTAGGACCAAAAACTGCATGTGATTCAACTCCATTTCTGACTGGGAAACAAACACTAGCTCACCTTAGAAGAAACACACTCTGCTTTTGAGAAAAGAACACTCTTCTACTCTACTGTGTTTCCTATAGGGCCAGAACAGTGAGCTTGCACAGAACAAAAGAACTGTGCTTCCTACACACACGGGCCATATCTAGTTCAACTCTGCTTAGGAAACTGACAAGAACAGTAGCTTCTCTTCAATCTAATACACTGCACTTGCTAGGAACAGGCACGAGTGCTATTTGCACTGTGTATGGCAATGGGAGCGCAATAGTGACTCTCCTTTCCAGAAAAAAATTCTTGCTCGTAGGACCAGAAACTGCATGTGTTTCAACTCCATTTCTGACTGGGAAACAAGCACTAGCTCGCCTTACAAGAAACACACTCTGCTTTTGAGAAAAGAGCACTCTTCTACTCTACTGTGTTTCCTATTGGGCCAAAACAGTTAGCTTGCTCAGAACAAAAGAACTTTGCTTCCTACACACAGGAGCCATATCTAGTTCAACTTTACTTAGGAAACTGACAAGAACAGTAGCTTCTCTTCAGTCCAGTACACTGTAATTGCTGGGAACAGACGCGAGTCTATGTGCACTGTGTATGGCAATGGGAGCGCAATAGTGACTCTCCTTACCAGAAAACAACTCTTGCTCATAGGACCAAAAACTGCATGTGATTCAACTCCATTTCTGACTGGGAAACAAACACTAGCTTGCCTTACAAGAAACACACTCTGCTTTTGAGAAAAGAGCACACTTCTAATCTACTGGGTTTCCTATAAGGCCAGAAGAGTGACCTTGCTCAGAACAAAAGAATTGTGCTTCCTACACATGGGCCATATCTAGTTCAACTCTGCTTAGGAAACTGACAAGAACAGTAGCTTCTCTTCACTCTACTACAGTGTACTTGCTTGGAACAGACGCGAGTGCTATTTGCACTGTGTACGTCAATGGGAGCGAAATAGTGACTCTTCTTACCAGAAAACAACTCTTGCTCATAGGACCAGTAACTGCATGTGATTCAACTATATTTCTGACTGAGAAACAAACACTAGCTCGTCTTACAAGAAACACACTCTGCTTTTGAGAAAAGAGCACTCTTCTACTCTACTGTGTTTCCTATAGGGCCAGTAAAGTGAGCTTGCTCAGAACAAAAGAACTGTGCTTCCTACACACACGGGCCATATCTAGTTCAACTCTGCTTAGGAAACTTACAAGAACAGTAGCTTCTCTTCAGTCCAGTACACTGTACTTGCTGGGAACTGACAAGAGTGCTATTTGCACTGTGTATGGCAATGGGAGCGCAATAGTGACTCTCCTTACCAGAAAACAACTCTTGCTCATAGGACCAAAAACTGCATGTGATTCAACTCCATTTCTGACTGGGAAACAAACACTAGCTCGCCTTAGAAGAAACACACTCTGCTTTTGAGAAAAGACCACTCTTTTACTCTACTGTGTTACCTATTGGGCCAGAACAGTGAGCTTGCTCAGAACAAAAGAACTGTGCTTCCTACACACACGGGCCATATCTAGTTCAACTCTGCTTAGGAAACTGACAAGAACAGTAGCTTCTCTTCAGTCCAGTACACTGTACTTGCTGGGAACAGACAAGAGTGTTATTTGCACTGTGTATGGCAAAGGGAGCGCAATAGTGACTCTCCTTACCAGAAAAAAACTCCTGCTCGTAGGACCAAAAACTGCATGTGATTCAACTCCATTTCTGACTGGGAAACAAACAGTAGCTCGCCTTAGAAGAAACACACTCTGCTTTTGCGAAAAGAGCACTCTTCTACTCTACTGTATTTCCTATAGGACCAGAACAGTGAGCTTGCTCAGAACAAAAGAACTGTGCTTCCTACACACACGGGCCATATCTAGTTCAACTCTGCTTAGGAAACTGACAAGAACAGTAGCTTCTCTTCAGTCCAGTACACTGTACATGCTGGGAACAGACACAAAAGTGCTATTTGCACTGTGTATGACAATGTGAGCGCATTAGTGACTCTCCTTACCAGAAAACAACTCTTGCTCGTAGGACCACAAACTGCATGTGATTCAACTCCATTTCTGACTGGGAAACAAACACTAGCTCGCCTTAGAAGAAACACACTCTGCTTTTGAGAAAAGTCCACTATTCTACTCTACTGTGTTTCCTATAGGGCCAGAACAGTGAGCTTGCTCAGAACAAAAGAACTGTGCTTCCTACACACACGGGTCATATCTAGTTCAACTCTGCTTAGGAAACTGACAAGAACAGTAGCTTATCTTCACTCCAGTACAGTGTAATTGCTTGGAACAGTCGCGAGTGCTATTTGCACTGTGTATGGCAAAGGGAGAGCAATAGTGACTCTCCTTACCAGAAAACAACTCTTGCTCGTAGGACCTGAAACTGCATGTGATTCAACTCCATTTCTGACTGGGAAACAAACACTAGCTCGCCTTAGAGGAAACACACTCTGCTTTTGAGAAAAGAGCACTATTCTACTCTACTGTGTTTCCTATAGGGCCAGAACAGTGAGCTTGCTCAGAACAAAAGAACTGTGCTTCCTACACACACGGGTCATATCTAGTTCAACTCTGCTTAGGAAACTGACAAGAACAGTAGCTTCTCTTCAGTTCAGTACACTGTACTTGCTGGGAACAGACGCGAGTGCTATTGGCACTGTTTATGGCAATGGGAGCGCAATAGTGACTCTCCTTACCAGAAAACAACTCTTGCTCGTAGGACCAAAAACTGCATGTGATTCAACTCCATTTCTGACTGGGAAACAAACACTAGCACGCCTTAGAAGAAACGCACTCTGCTTTTGAGAAAAGAACGCTCTTCTACTCTACTGTGTTTCCTATAGGGCCAGAACAGTGAGCTTGCTCAGAACAAAAAAACTGTGCTTCCTACACACGGGCCATATCTAGTTCAACTCTGCTTAGGAAACTGACAAGAACAGTAGCTTCTCTTCAGTCCAGTACACTGTACTTGCTCTGAACAGACGCGAGGGCTATTTGCAATGTGTATGGCAAAGGGAGCACAATAGTGACCCTCCTTACCAGAAAACAACTCTTGCTCATAGGACCAAAAACTGCATGTGTTTCAACTCCATTTCTGACTGGGAAACAAACACTAGCTCGCCTTAGAAGAAACACACTCTGCTTTTGAGAAAAGACCACTCTTCTACTCTACTGTGTTTCCTATAGGGCCAGAGCAGTGAGCTTGCTCAGAACAAAAGAACTGTGCTTCCTACACACACGGGCCATATCTAGTTCAACTCTGCTTAGGAAACTGACAAGAACAGTAGCTTCTCTTCAGTCCAGTACACTGTACTTGCTGTGAACAGACGTGAGTGCTATTTGCACTGTGTATGGCAATGGGAGCACAATAGTGACCCTCCTTACCAGAAAACAACTCTTGCTGGTAGGACCAAAAACTGCATGTGTTTCAACTCCATTTCTGACTGGGAAACAAACACTAGCTCGCCTTAGAAGAAACACACTCTGCTTTTGAGAAAAGACCACTCTTCTACTCTACTGTGTTTCCTATAGTGCCAGAACAGTGAGCTTGCTCAGAACAAAAGAACTCTGCTTCCTACACACAAAGGCCATATCTAGTTCAACTCTGCTTAGGAAACTGACAAGAACAGTAGCTTCTCTTCAGTCCAGTACACTGTATTTGCTGGGAACAGAGGCAAGTGCTATTTGTACTGTGTATGGCAATGGGAGCGCAATAGTGACTTGCCTACCAGAAAACAACTCTTGCTCGTAGGACCAAAAACTGCATGTGATTCAACTCCACTTCTGACTGGGAAACAAACACTAGCTCGCCTTAGAAGAAACACACTCTGCTTTTGAAAAAAGAGCACTCTTCTACTCTACTGTGTTTCCTATAGGGCCAGAACAGTGAGCTTGCTCAGAACAAAAGAACTGTGCTTCCTACACACACGGGCCATATCTAGTTCAACTCTGCTTAGGAAACTGACAAGAACAGTAGCTTCTCTTCAGTCCAGTACACTGTACTTGCTGGGAACAGACGTGAGTGCTATTGCCACTGTTTATGGCAATGGGAGCTCAAAAGTGACTCTCCTTACCAGAAAACAACTCTTGCTCGTAGGACCAAAAACTGCATGTGATTCAACTCCATTTCTGACTGGGAAACAAACACTAGCTCACCTTAGAAGAAACACACTCTGATTTTGAGAAAAGAACGCTCTTCTACTCTACTGTGTTTCCTATAGTGCCAGAACAGTGAGCTTGCTCAGAACAAAAATACTGTGCTTCCTACACACACGGGCCATATCTAGTTCAACTCTGCTTAGGAAACTGACAAGAACAGTACCCTCTCTTCAGTCCAGTACACTGTAGTTGCTGGGAACAGACGCGAGGGCTATTTGCACTGTATATGGCATTTGGAGCACAATAGTGACTCTCCTTACCAGAAAACAACTCTTGATCGTAGGACCAGAAACTGCATGTGATTCAACTCCATTTGTGACTGGGAAACAAACACTAGCTCGCCTTAGAAGAAACACACTCTGCTTTTGAGAAAAGACCACTATTCTACTCTAATGTTCGTCCTATAGGGCCAGAACAGTGAGCTTGCTAAGAACAAAAGAACTGTGCTTCCTACACACACGGGCCATATCTAGTTCAACTCTGCTTAGGAAACTGACAAGAACAGTAGCTTCTCTTCAGTCCAGTACACTGTAGTTGCTGGAACAGACGCGAGTGCTATTTGCACTGTGTATGGCAATGGGAGCGCAATAGTGACTCTCCTTACCAGAAAACAACTCTTGCTCGTAGGACCAAAAACTGCATGTGTTTCAACTCCATTTCTGACTGGGAAACAAACACTAGCTCGCCTTAGAAGAAACATACTCTGCTTTTGAGAAAAGACCACTCTTCTACTCTTCTGTGTTTCCTATAGTGCCAGAACAGTGAGCTTGCTCAGAACAAAAGAACTCTGCTTCCTACACACAAAGGCCATATCTAGTTCAACTCTGCTTAGGAAACTGACAAGAACAGTAGCTTCTCTTCAGTCCAGTACACTGTATTTGCTGGGAACAGAGGCGAGTGCTATTTGTACTGTGTATGGCAATGGGAGTGCAATAGTGACTCTCCTACCAGAGAACAACTCTTGCTCGTAGGACCAAAAACTGCATGTGATTCAACTCCACTTCTGACTGGGAAACAAACACTAGCTCGCCTTAGAAGAAACACACTCTGCTTTTGAGAAAAGAGCACTCTTCTACTCTACTGTGTTTCCTATAGGGCCAGAACAGTGAGCTTGCTCAGAACAAAAGAACTGTGCTTCCTACACACACGGGCCATATCTAGTTCAACTCTGCTTAGGAAACTGACAAGAACAGTAGCTTCTCTTCAGTCCAGTACACTGTACATGCTGGGAACAGACGCAAAAGTGCTATTTGCACTGTGTATGACAATGTGAGCGCATTAGTGACTCTCCTTACCAGAAAACAACTCTTGCTCGTAGGACCACAAACTGCATGTGATTCAACTCCATTTCTGACTGGGAAACAAACACTAGCTCGCCTTAGAAGAAACACACTCTGCTTTTGAGAAAAGTCCACTATTCTACTCTACTGTGTTTCCTATAGGGCCAGAACAGTGAGCTTGCTCAGAACAAAAGAACTTTGCTTCCTACACAAACGGGTCATATCTAGTTCAACTCTGCTTAGGAAACTGACAAGAACAGTAGCTTCTCTTCACTCCAGTACAGTGTACTTGCTTGGAACATTCGCGAGTGCTATTTGCACTGTGTATGGCAAAGGGAGAGCAATAGTGACTCTCCTTACCAGAAAACAACTCTTGCTCGTAGGACCTGAAACTGCATGTGATTCAACTCCATTTCTGACTGGGAAACAAACACTAGCTTGCCTTAGAGGAAACACACTCTGCTTTTGAGAAAAGAGCACTATTCTACTCTACTGTGTTTCCTATAGGGCCAGAACAGTGAGCTTGCTCAGAACAAAAGAACTGTGCTTCCTACACACACGGGTCATATCTAGTTCAACTCTGCTTAGGAAACTGACAAGAACAGTAGCTTCTCTTCAGTTCAGTACACTGTACTTGCTGGGAACAGACGCGAGTGCTACTGGCACTGTTTATGGCAATGGGAGCGCAATAGTGACTCTCCTTACCAGAAAATAACTCTTGCTCGTAGGACCAAAAACTGCATGTGATTCAACTCCATTTCTGACTGGGAAACAAACACTAGCTCGCCTTAGAAGAAACACACTCTGCTTTTGAGAAAAGAACGCTCTTCTACTCTACTGTGTTTCCTATAGGGCCAGAACAGTGAGCTTGCTCAGAACAAAAAAACTGTGCTTCCTACACACGGGCCATATCTAGTTCAACTCTGCTTAGGAAACTGACAAGAACAGTAGCTTCTCTTCAGTCCAGTACACTGTACTTGCTCTGAACAGACGCGAGGGCTATTTGCAATGGGTATGGCAAAGGGAGCACAATAGTGACCCTCCTTACCAGAAAACAACTCTTGCTCATAGGACCAAAAACTGCATGTGTTTCAACTCCATTTCTGACTGGGAAACAAACACTAGCTCGCCTTAGAAGAAACACACTCTGCTTTTGAGAAAAGACCACTCTTCTACTCTACTGTGTTTCCTATAGGGCCAGAGCAGTGAGCTTGCTCAGAACAAAAGAACTGTGCTTCCTACACACACGGGCCATATCTAGTTCAACTCTGCTTAGGAAACTGACAAGAACAGTAGCTTCTCTTCAGTCCAGTACACTGTACTTGCTGTGAACAGACGTGAGTGCTATTTGCACTGTGTATGGCAAAGGGAGCACAATAGTGACCCTCCTTACCAGAAAACAACTCTTGCTGGTAGGACCAAAAACTGCATGTGTTTCAACTCCATTTCTGACTGGGAAACAAACACTAGCTCGCCTTAGAAGAAACACACTCTGCTTTTGAGAAAAGACCACTCTTCTACTCTACTGTGTTTCCTATAGTGCCAGAACAGTGAGCTTGCTCAGAACAAAAGAACTCTGCTTCCTACACACAAAGGCCATATCTAGTTCAACTCTGCTTAGGAAACTGACAAGAACAGTAGCTTCTCTTCAGTCCAGTACACTGTATTTGCTGGGAACAGAGGCGAGTGCTATTTGTACTGTGTATGGCAATGGGAGCACAATAGTGACTTGCCTACCAGAAAACAACTCTTGCTCGTAGGACCAAAAACTGCATGTGATTCAACTCCACTTCTGACTGGGAAACAAACACTAGCTCGCCTTAGAAGAAACACACTCTGCTTTTGAGAAAAGAGCACTCTTCTACTCTACTGTGTTTCCTATAGGGCCAGAACAGTGAGCTTGCTCAGAACAAAAGAACTGTGCTTCCTACACACACGGGCCATATCTAGTTCAACTCTGCTTAGGAAACTGACAAGAACAGTAGCTTCTCTTCAGTCCAGTACACTGTACTTGCTGGGAACAGACGTGAGTGCTATTGGCACTGTTTATGGCAATGGGAGCTCAATAGTGACTCTCCTTACCAGAAAACAACTCTTGCTCGTAGGACCAAAAACTGCATGTGATTCAACTCCATTTCTGACTGGGAAACAAACACTAGCTCGCCTTAGAAGAAACACACTCTGCTTTTGAGAAAAGAACGCTCTTCTACTCTACTGTGTTTCCTATAGGGCCAGAACAGTGAGCTTGCTCAGAACAAAAAAAGTGTGCTTCCTACACACACGGGCCATATCTAGTTCAACTCTGCTTAGGAAACTGACAAGAACAGTACCCTCTCTTCAGTCCAGTACACTGTAGTTGCTGGGAACAGACGCGAGGGCTATTTGCACTGTATATGGCAATTGGAGCACAATAGTGACTCTCCTTACCAGAAAACAACTCTTGATCGTAGGACCAGAAACTGCATGTGATTCAACTCCATTTGTGACTGGGAAACAAACACTAGCTCGCCTTAGAAGAAACACACTCTGCTTTTGAGAAAAGACCACTCTTCTACTCTACTGTTCGTCCTATAGGGCCAGAACAGTGAGCTTGCTAAGAACAAAAGAACTGTGCTTCCTACACACACGGGCCATATCTAGTTCAACTCTGCTTAGGAAACTGACAAGAACAGTAGCTTCTCTTCAGTCCAGTACACTGTAGTTGCTGGAACAGACGCGAGTGCTATTTGCACTGTGTATGGCAATGGGAGCGCAATAGTGACTCTCCTTACCAGAAAACAACTCTTGCTCGTAGGACCAAAAACTGCATGTGTTTCAACTCCATTTCTGACTGGGAAACAAACACTAGCTCGCCTTAGAAGAAACATACTCTGCTTTTGAGAAAAGACCACTCTTCTACTCTACTGTGTTTCCTATAGTGCCAGAACAGTGAGCTTGCTCAGAACAAAAGAACTCTGCTTCCTACACACAAAAGCCATATCTAGTTCAACTCTGCTTAGGAAACTGACAAGAACAGTAGCTTCTCTTCAGTCCAGTACACTGTATTTGCTGGGAACAGAGGCGAGTGCTATTTGTACTGTGTATGGCAATGGGAGTGCAATAGTGACTCTCCTACCAGAGAACAACTCTTGCTCGTAGGACCAAAAACTGCATGTGATTCAACTCCACTTCTGACTGGGAAACAAACACTAGCTCGCCTTAGAAGAAACACACTCTGCTTTTGAGAAAAGAGCACTCTTCTACTCTACTGTGTTTCCTATAGGGCCAGAACAGTGAGCTTGCTCAGAAAAAAGAACTGTGCTTCCTACACACACGGGCCATATCTAGTTCAACTCTGCTTAGGAAACTGACAAGAACAGAAGCTTCTCTTCAGTCCAGTACACTGTACTTGCTGTGAACAGATGTGAGTGCTATTTGCACTGTGTATGGCAAAGGGAGCACAATAGTGACCCTCCTTACCAGAAAACAACTCTTGCTCGTAGGACCAAAAACTGCATGTGTTTCAACTCCATTTCTGACTGGGAAACAAACACTAGCTCGCCTTAGAAGAAACACACTCTGCTTTTGAGAAAAGAGCACTCTTCTACTCTACTGTGTTTCCAAAAGGGCCAGAACAGTGAGCTTGCTCAGAAAAAAAGAAATGTGCTTCCTACACACACGAGCCATATCTAGTTCAACTCTGCTTAGGAAACTGACAAGAACAGTACACTCTCTTCAGTCCAGTACACTGTAGTTGCTGGGAACAGACGCGAGGGCTATTTGCACTGTATATGGCAATTGGAGCGCAATAGTGACTGTACTTACCAGAAAACAACTCTTGCTCGTAGGACCAGAAACTGCATGTGATTCAACTCCATTTCTGACTGGGAAACAAACACTAGCTCGCCTTAGAAGAAACACACTCTGCTTTTGAGATAAGAGCACTCTTCTACTCTACTGTGTTTCCAATAGGGCCAGAACAGTGAATTGCTCAGAACAAAAGAACTCTGCTTCCTACACACACAGGCCATATCTAGTTCAACTCTGCTTAGGAAACTGACAAGAACAGTAGCTTCTCTTCAGTCCAGTACACTGTATTTGCTGGGACCAGACGCGAGTGCTATTTGTACTGTGTATGGCAATGTGAGCGCAAAAGTGACTCTCCTACCAGAAAACAACTCTTGCTCGTAGGACCAAAAACTGCATGTGATTCAACTCCATTTCTGACTGGGAAACAAACGATAGCTCGCCTTACGAGAAACACACTCTGCTTTTGAGAAAAGAGCACTCTTCTACTCTACTGTGTTTCCTATAGGGCCAGAACAGTGAGCTTGCTCAGAACAAAAAAACTGTGCTTCCTACACACACGGGCCATATCTAGTTCAACTCTGCATAGGAAACTGACAAGAACAGTAGCTTCTCTTCAGTCCAGTACACTGTACTTGCTCTGAACAGACTCTAGGGCTATTTGCAATGTGTATGGAAAAGGGAGCACAATAGTGACCCTCCTTACCAGAAAACAACTCTTGCTCGTAGGACCAAAAACTGCATGTGTTTCAACTCCATTTCTGACTGGGAAACAAACACTAGCTCGCCTTAGAAGAAACACACTCTGCTTTTGAGAAAAGACCACTCTTCTACTCTACTGTGTTTCCTATAGGGCCAGAGCAGTGAGCTTGCTCAGAACAAAAGAACTGTGCTTACTACACACACGGGCCATATCTAGTTCAACTCTGCTTAGGAAACTGACAAGAACAGTAGCTTCTCTTCAGTCCAGTACACTGTACTTGCTGGGAACAGACGTGAGTGCTATTTGCACTGTGTATGGCAAAGGGAGCACAATAGTGACCCTCCTTACCAGAAAACAACTCTTGCTCGTAGGACCAAAAACTGCATGTGATTCAACTCCATTTCTGACTGGGAAACAAACACTAGCTCGCCTTAGAAGAAACACACTCTGCTTTTGAGAAAAGACCACTCTTCTACTCTACTGTGTTTCCTATAGGGCCAGAAGAGTGAGCTTACTCAGAACAAAAGAACTGTGCTTCCTACACACACGGGCCATATCTAGTTCAACTCTGCTTAGGAAACTGACAAGAACAGTAGCTTCTCTTCAGTCCAGTACACTGTACTTGCTGTGAACAGACGTGAGTGCTATTTGCACTGTGTATGGCAAAGGGAACACAATAGTGACCCTCCTTACCAGAAAAAAACTCTTGCTCGAAGGACCAAATACTGCATGTGTTTCAACTCCATTTCTGACTGGGAAACAAACACTCGCTCGCCTTAGAAGAAACACACTCTGCTTTTGAGAAAAGACCACTTTTCTACTCTACTGTGTTTCCTATAGTGCCAGAACAGTGAGCTTGCTCAGAACAAAAGAACTCTGCTTCCTACACACAAAGGCCATATCTAGTTCAACTCTGCTTAGGAAACTGACAAGAACGGTAGCTTCTCTTCAGTCCAGTACACTGTATTTGCTGGGAACAGAGGCGAGTGCTATTTGTACTGTGTATGGCAATGGGAGCGCAATAGTGACTTGCCTACCAGAAAACAACTCTTGCTCGTAGGACCAAAAACTGCATGTGATTCAACTCCACTTCTGACTGGGAAACAAACACTAGCTCGCCTTAGAAGAAACACACTCTGCTTTTGAGAAAAGAGCACTCTTCTACTCTACTGTGTTTCCTATAGGGCCAGAACAGTGAGCTTGCTAAGAACAAAAGAACTGTGGTTCCTACACACACGGGCCATATCTAGTTCAACTCTGCTTAGGAAACTGACAAGAACAGTAGCTTCTCTTCAGTCCAGTACACTGTACTTGCTGTGAACAGACGCGAGTGCTATTTGCACTGTGTATGGCAAAGGGAGCACAATAGTGACCCTCCTTACCAGAAAACAACTCTTGCTCGTAGGACCAAAAACTGCATGTGTTTCAACTCCATTTCTGACTGGGAAACAAACACTAGCTCGCCTTAGAAGAAACACACTCTGCTTTTGAGAAAAGACCACTCTTCTACTCTACTGTGTTTCCAATAGGGCCAGAACAGTGAGCTTGCTCAGAACAAAAGAACTCTGCTTCCTACACACACGAGCCATATCTAGTTCAACTCTGCTTAGGAAGTGACAAGAACAGTACCCTCTCTTCAGTCCAGTACACTGTAGTTGCTGTGAACAGACGCGAGTGCTATTTGCACTGTGTATGGCAAAGGGAGCACAATAGTGACCCTCCTTACCAGAAAACAACTCTTGCTCGTAGGACCAAAAACTGCATGTGATTCAACTCCATTTCTGACTGGGAAACAAACACTAGCTCGCCTTAGAAGAAACACACTCTGCTTTTGAGAAAAGAATGCTCTTCTACTCTACTGTGTTTCCTATAGGGCCAGAACAGTGAGTTTGCTCAGAACAAAAAAACTGTGCTTCCTACACAGAGGCCATATCTAGTTCAACTCTGCTTAGGAAACTGACAAGAACAGTAGCTTCTCTTCAGTCCAGTACACTGTATTTGCTGGGACCAGACGCAAGTGCTATTTGTACTGTGTATGGCAATGTGAGCGAAATAGTGACTCTCCTACCAGAAAACAACTCTTGCTCGTAGGACCAAAAACTGCATGTGATTCAACTCCATTTCTGACTTGGAAACAAACGATAGCTCGCCTTACGAGAAAAACACTCTGCTTTTGAGAAAAGAGCACTCTTCTATTCTACTGTGTTTCCTATAGGGCCATAAGAGTGAGCTTGCTCAGAACAAATGAACTGTGCTTCCTACACACACGGGCCATATCTAGTTCAACTCTGCTTAGGAAACTGACAAGAACAGTAGCTTCTCTTCACTCCAGTACACTGTACTTGCTGGGAACAGAATCGAGTGCTATTTGCACTGTGTATGGCAATGGGAGCTCAATAGTGACTCTCCTTACCAGAAAACAACTCTTGCTCGTAGGACCAAAAACTGCATGTGATTCAACTCCAATTCTGACTGGGAAACAAACACTAGCTCGCCTTACGAGAAACACACTCTGCTTTTGAGAAAAGACCACTCTTCTACTCTACTGTGATTCCTATAGGGCCAGAACAGTGAGCTTGCTCAGAACAAAAGAACTGTGCTTCCTACACACACGGGCCATATCTAGTTCGACTCTGCTTAGGAAACTGACAAGAACAGTTGCTTCTCTTCAGTCCAGTACACTGTACTTGCTGGGAACAGACGCGAGTGCTATTTGCACTGTGTATGGCAATGGGAGCTCAATAGTGACTCTCCTTACCAGAAAACAACTCTTGCTCGTAGGACCAAAAACTGCATGTGATTCAACTCCATTTCTGACTGGGAAACAAACACTAGCTCGCCTTAGAAGAAACACACTCTGCTTTTGAGAAAAGACCACTCTTCTACTCTACTGTGTTTCCTATAGTGCCAGAAGAGTGAGCTTGCTCAGAAAAAAAAACTTTGCTTCCTACACACACGGGCCATATCTAGTTCAACTCTGCTTAGGAAACTGACAAGAACAGTAGCTTCTCTTCAGTCCAGTACACTGTGCTTGCTGTGAACAGACGCGAGTGCTATTTGCACTGTGTATGGCAAAGGGAGCACAATAGTGACCCTATTTACCAGAAAACAACTCTTGCTCGTAGGACCAAAAACTGCATGTGTTTCAACTCCATTTCTGACTGGGAAACAAACTCTAGCTCGCCTTAGAAGAAACACACTCTGCTTTTGAGAAAAGACCACTCGTCTACTCTACTGTGTTTCCTATAGGGCCAGAACAGTGAGCTTGCTCAGAACAAAAGAACTCTGCTTCCTACACACACGGGCCATATCTAGTTCAACTTTGCTTAGGAAACTGACAAGAACAGTAGCTTCTCTTCAGTCCAGTACACTGTACTTGCTGGGAACAGACGCGAGTGCTATTTGTTCTGTGTATGGCAATGGGAGCGCAATAGTGACTCTCCTACCAGAAAACAACTCTTGCTCGTAGGACCAAAACCTGCATGTGATTCAACTCCATTTCTGACTGGGAAACAAACACTAGCTCGCCTTACAAGAAACACACTCTGCTTTTGAGAAAAGAGCACTCTTCTACTCTACTGTGTTTCCTATAGGGCCAGAACAGTGAGCTTGCTCAGAACAAAAGAACTGTGCTTCCTACACACACGGGCCATATCTAGTTCAACTCTGCTTAGGAAACTGACAAGAACAGTACCCTCTCTTCAGTCCAGTACACTGTAGTTGCTGGGAACAGACGCGAGGGCTATTTGCACTGTATATGGCAATTGGAGCGCAATAGTGACTCTCCTTACCAGAAAACAACTCTTGATCGTAGGACCAGAAACTGCATGTGATTCAACTCCATTTCTGACTGGGAAACAAACACTAGCTTGCCTTAGAAGAAACACACTCTGCTTTTGAGAAAAGACCCCTCTTCTACTCTACTGTTCGTCCTATAGGGCCAGAACAGTGAGCTTGCTAAGAACAAAAGAACTGTGGTTCCTACACACACGGGCCATATCTAGTTCAACTCTGCTTAGGAAACTGACAAGAACAGTAGCTTGTCTTCAGTCCAGTACACTGTAGTTGCTGGGAACAGACGCGAGTGCTATTTGCACTGTGTATGGCAATGGGAGCGCAATAGTGACTCTCCTTACCAGAAAACAACTCTTGCTCCTAGGACCAAAAACTGCGTGTGATTCAACTCCATTTCTGACTGGGAAACAAACACTAGCTCGCCTTACGAGAAAATCACTCTGCTTTTGAGAAAAGACCACTCTTCTACTCTACTGTGATTCTTATAGGGCCAGAACAGTGAGCTTGCTCAGAACAAAAGAACTGTGCTTCCTACACACACGGGCCATATCTAGTTCAACTCTGCTTAGGAAACTGACAAGAACAGTTGCTTCTCTTCAGTCCAGTACACTGTACTTGCTGGGAACAGACATGAGTGCTATTTGTACTGTGTATGGCAATGTGAGCACAAAAGTGACTCTCCTACCAGAAAACAACTGTTGCTCGTAGGACCAAAAACTGCATGTGATTCAACTCCATTTCTGACTGGGAAACAAACGATAGCTCGCCTTACGAGAAACACACTCTGCTTTTGAGAAAAGAGCACTCTTCTACTCTACTGTGTTTCCTATAGGGCCAGAACAGTGAGCTTGCTCAGAACAAAAGAACTGTGCTTCCTACACACACGGGCCATATCTAGTTCAACTCTGCTTAGGAAACTGACAAGAACAGTACCTTCTCTTCAGTCCAGTACACTGTACTTGCTGGGAACAGACGCGAGTGCTATTTGCACTGTGTATGGCAATGGGAGCTCAATAGTGACTCTCCTTACCAGAAAACAACTCTTGCTCGTAGAACCACAAACTGCATGTGATTCAACTCCATTTCTGACTGGGAAACAAACACTAGCTCGCCTTAGAAGAAACACACTCTGCTTTTGAGAAAAGTCCACTATTCTACTCTACTGTGTTTCCTATAGGGCCAGAACAGTGAGCTTGCTCAGAACAAAAGAACTGTGCTTCCTACACACACGGGTCATATCTAGTTCAACTCTGCTTAGGAAACTGACAAGAACAGTAGCTTCTCTTCACTCCAGTACAGTGTACTTGCTTGGAACAGTCGCGAGTGCTATTTGCACTGTGTATGGCAAAGGGAGAGCAATAGTGACTCTCCTTACCAGAAAACAACTCTTGCTCGTAGGACCTGAAACTGCATGTGATTCAACTCCATTTCTGACTGGGAAACAAACACTAGCTCGCCTTAGAGGAAACACACTCTGCTTTTGAGAAAAGAGCACTATTCTACTCTACTGTGTTTCCTATAGGGCCAGAACAGTGAGCTTGCTCAGAACAAAAGAACTGTGCTTCCTACACACACGGGTCATATCTAGTTCAACTCTGCTTAGGAAACTGACAAGAACAGTAGCTTCTCTTCAGTTCAGTACACTGTACTTGCTGGGAACAGACGCGAGTGCTATTGGCACTGTTTATGGCAATGGGAGCGCAATAGTGACTCTCCTTACCAGAAAACAACTCTTGCTCGTAGGACCAAAAACTGCATGTGATTCAACTCCATTTCTGACTGGGAAACAAACACTAGCTCGCCTTAGAAGAAACACACTCTGCTTTTTAAAACAGAACGCTCTTCTACTCTACTGTGTTTCCTATAGGGCCAGAACAGTGAGCTTGCTCAGAACAAAAAAACTGTGCTTCCTACACACGGGACATATCTAGTTCAACTCTGCTTAGGAAACTGACAAGAACAGTAGCTTCTCTTCAGTCCAGTACACTGTACTTGCTCTGAACAGACGCGAGGGCTATTTGCAATGTGTATGGCAAAGGGAGCACAATAGTGACCCTCCTTACCAGAAAACAACTCTTGCTCGTAGGACCAAAAACTGCATGTGTTTCAACTCCATTTCTGACTGGGAAACAAACACTAGCTCGCCTTAGAAGAAACACACTCTGCTTTTGAGAAAAGACCACTCTTCTACTCTACTGTGTTTCCTATAGGGCCAGAGCAGTGAGCTTGATCAGAACAAAAGAACTGTGCTTCCTACACACACGGGCCATATCTAGTTCAACTCTGCTTAGGAAACTGACAAGAACAGTAGCTTCTCTTCAGTCCAGTACACTATACTTGCTGTGAACAGACGTGAGTGCTATTTGCACTGTGTATGGCAAAGGGAGCACAATAGTGACCCTCCTTACAAGAAAACAACTCTTGCTCGTAGGACCAAAAACTGCATGTGATTCAACTCCATTTCTGACTGGGAAACAAACACTAGCTCGCCTTAGAAGAAACACACTCTGCTTTTGAGAAAAGACCACTCTTCTACTCTACTGTGTTTCCTATAGGGCCAGAACAGTGAGCTTGCTCAGAACAAAAGTATTCTGCTTCCTACACACAAAGGCCATATCTAGTTCAACTCTGCTTAGGAAACTGACAAGAACAGTAGCTTCTCTTCAGTCCAGTACACTGTATTTGCTGGGAACAGAGGCGAGTGCTATTTGTACTGTGTATGGCAATGGGAGCGCAATAGTGACTTGCCTACCAGAAAACAACTCTTGCTCGTAGGACCAAAAACTGCATGTGATTCAACTCCACTTCTGACTGGGAAACAAACACTAGCTCGCCTTAGAAGAAACACACTCTGCTTTTGAGAAAAGAGCACTCTTCTACTCTACTGTGTTTCCTATAGGGCCAGAACAGTGAGCTTGCTCAGAACAAAAGAACTGTGCTTCCTACACACACGGGCCATATCTAGTTCAACTCTGCTTAGGAAACAGACAAGAACAGTAGCTTCTCTTCAGTCCAGTACACTGTACTTGCTGTGAACAGACGCGAGTGCTATTTGCACTGTGTATGGCAAAGGGAGCACAATAGTGACCCTCCTTACCAGAAAACAACTCTTGCTCGTAGGACCAAAAACTGCATGTGTTTCAACTCCATTTCTGACTGGGAAACAAACACTAGCTCGCCTTAGAAGAAACACACTCTGCTTTTGAGAAAAGACCACTCTTCTACTCTACAGTGTTTCCAATAGGGCCAGAACAGTGAGCTTGCTCAGAACAAAAGAACTGTGCTTCCTACACACACGAGCCATATCTAGTTCAACTCTGCTTAGGAAACTGACAAGAACAGTACCCTCTCTTCAGTCCAGTACACTGTAGTTGGTGGGAACAGACGCGAGGGCTATTTGCACTGTATATGGCAATTGGAGCGCAATAGTGACTCTACTTACCAGAAAACAACTCTTGCTCGTAGGACCAGAAACTGCATGTGATTCAACTCTATTTCTGACTGGGAAACAAACACTAGCTCGCCTTAGAAGAAACACACTCTGCTTTTGAGATAAGAGCACTCTTCTACTCTACTGTGTTTCCAATAGGGCCAGAACAGTGAGCTTGCTAAGAACAAAAGAACTCTGCTTCCTACACACACAGGCCATATCTAGTTCAACTCTGCTTAGGAAACTGACAAGAACAGTAGCTTCTCTTCAGTCCAGTAAACTGTACTTGCTGGGAACAGACGCAAGTGCTATTTGTACTGTGTATGGCAATGTGAGCGAAATAGTGACTCTCCTACCAGAAAACAACTCTTGCTCATAGGACCAAAAACTGCATGTGATTCAACTCCATTTCTGACTGGGAAACAAACGATCGCTCGCCTTATGAGAAACACACTCTGCTTTTGAGAAAAGAGCACTCTTCTATTCTACTGTGTTTCCTATAGGGCCATAAGAGTGAGCTTGCTCAGAACAAATGAACTGTGCTTCCTACACACACGGGCCATATCTAGTTCAACTCTGCTTAGGACACTGACAAGAACAGTAGCTTCTCTTCACTCCAGTACACTGTAGTTGCTGGGAACAGACGCGAGTGCTATTTGTACTGTGTATGGCAATGGGAGCGCAATAGTGACTCTCCTTACCAGAAAACAACTCTTGTTGTAGGACCAAAAACTGCATGTGATTCAACTCCAATTCTGACAGGGAAACAAACACTAGCTCGCCTTACGAGAAACACACTCTGCTTTTGAGAAAAGAGCACTCTTCTACTCTACTGTGATTCCTATAGGGCCAGAACAGTGAGCTTGCTCAGAACAAAAGAACTGTGCTTCCTACACACACGGGCCATACCTAGTTCGACTCTGCTTAGGAAACTGACAAGAACAGTTGCTTCTCTTCAGTCCAGTACACTGTACTTGCTGGGAACAGACGCGAGTGCTATTTGCACTGTGTATGTCAATGGGAGCACAATAGTGACTCTCCTTACCAGAAAACAACTCTTGCTCGTAGGACCAAAAACTGCATGTGATTCAACTCCATTTCTGACTGGGAAACAAACACTAGCTCGCCTTAGAAGAAACACACTCTGCTTTTGAGAAAAGACCACTCTTCTACTCTACTGTGTTTCCTATAGCGCAAGAAGAGTGAGCTTGCTCAGAAAAAAAGAACTTTGCTTCCTACACACACGGGCCATATCTAGTTCAACTCTGCTTAGGAAACTGACAAGAACAGTAGCTTCTCTTCAGTCCAGTACACTGTGCTTGCTGTGAACAGGCGCGAGTGCTATTTGCACTGTGTATGGGAAAGGGAGCACAATAGTGACCCTCCTTACCAGAAAACAACTCTTGCTTGTAGGACCAAAAACTGCATGTGTTTCAACTCCATTTCTGACTGGGAAACAAACACTAGCTGGCCTTAGAAGAAACACACTCTGCTTTTGAGAAAAGACCACTCGTCTACTCTACTGTGTTTCCTATAGGGCCAGAACAGTGAGCTTGCTCAGAACAAAAGAACTCTGCTTCCTACACACACGGGCCATATCTAGTTCAACTCTGCTTAGGAAACTGACAAGAACAGTAGCTTCTCTTCAGTCCAGTACACTGTACTTGCTGGGAACAGACGCGAGTGCTATTTGTTCTGTGTATGGCAATGGGAGCGCAATAGTGACTCTCCTACCAGAAAACAACTCTTGCTCGTAGGACCAAAAACTGCATGTGATTCAACTCCACTTCTGACTGGGAAACAAACACTAGCTCGCCTTAGAAGAAACACACTCTGCTTTTGAGAAAAGAGCACTCTTCTACTCTACTGTGTTTCCTATAGGGCCAGAACAGTGAGCTTGCTCTGAACAAAAGAACTGTGCTTCCTACACACACGGGCCATATCTAGTTCAACTCTGCTTAGGAAACTGAGAAGAACAGTACCCTCTTTTCAGTCCAGTACACTGTAGTTGCTGGGAACAGACGCGAGTGCTATTTGCACTGTATATGGCAATGGGAGCACAAGAGTGACTCTCCTTACCAGAAAACAACTCTTGCTCGTAGGACCAGAAACTGCATGTGATTCAACTCCATTTCTGACTAGGAAACAAACACTGGCTCGTCTTACATTAAACACACTCTGCTTTCGAGTAAATAGCACTCTTCTACTCTACTGTGTTTCCTATAGGGCCAGAACAGTGAGCTTGCTCAGAACAAAAGAACTGTGCTTCCTACACACACGGGCCATATCTAGTTCAACTCTGCTTAGGAAACTGACAAGAACAGTAGCTTCTCTTCAGTCCAGTACACTGTACTTGCTGTGTACAGACGCGAGTGCAATTTGCACTGTGTATGGCAAAGGGAGCACAATAGTGACCCTCCTTACCAGAAAACAACTCTTGCTCGTAGGACCAAAAACTGCATGTGTTTCAACTCCATTTCTGACTGGGAAACAAACACTAGCTCGTCTTCGAAGAAACACACTCTGATTTTGAGAAGAGACCACTCTTCTTCTCTACTGTGTTTCCAATAGGGCCAGAACAGTGAGCTTGCTCAGAACAAAAGAACTGTGCTTCCTACACACACGAGCCATATCTAGTTCAACTCTGCTTAGGAAACTGACAAGAACAGTACCCTCTCTTCAGTCCAGTACACTGTATTTGCTGGGAACAGACGCGAGGGCTATTTGCACTGTATATGGCAATTGGAGCGCAATAGTGACTCTACTTACCAGAAAACAACCCTTGCTCGTAGGACCAGAAACTCCATGTGATTCAACTCCATTTCTGACTGGGAAACAAACACTAGCTCGCCTTAGAAGAAACACACTCTGCTTTTGAGATAAGAGCACTCTTCTACTCTACTGTGTTTCCAATAGGGCCAGAACAGTGAGCTTGCTCAGAACAAAAGAACTCTGCTTCCTACACACACAGGCCATATCTAGTTCAACTCTGCTTAGGAAACTGACAAGAACAGTAGCTTCTCTTCACTCCAGTACACTGTGCTTGCTGTGAACAGACGCGAGTGCTATTTGCACTGTGTATGGCAAAGGGAGCACAATAGTGACCCTATTTACCAGAAAACAACTCTTGCTCGTAGGACCAAAAACTGCATGTGTTTCAACTCCATTTCTGACTGGGAAACAAACACTAGCTCGCCTTAGAAGAAACACACTCTGCTTTTGAGAAAAGACCACTCGTCTACTCTACTGTGTTTCCTATAGGGCCAGAACAGTGAGCTTGCTCAGAACAAAAGAACTCTGCTTCCTACACACACGGGCCATATCTAGTTCAACTCTGCTTAGGAAACTGACAAGAACAGTAGCTTCTCTTCAGTTCAGTACACTGTACTTGCTGGGAACAGACGCGAGTGCTATTTGTTCTGTGTATGGCAATGGGAGCGCAATAGTGACTCTCCTACCAGAAAACAACTCTTGCTCGTAGGACCAAAACCTGCATGTGATTCAACTCCATTTCTGACTGGGAAACAAACACTAGCTCGCCTTACAAGAAACACACTCTGCTTTTGAGAAAAGAGCACTCTTCTACTCTACTGTGTTTCCTATAGGGCCAGAACAGTGAGCTTGCTCAGAACAAAAGAACTGTGCTTCCTACACACACGAGCCATATCTAGTTCAACTCTGCTTAGGAAACTGACAAGAACAGTACCCTCTCTTCAGTCCAGTACACTGTAGTTGCTGGGAACAGACGCGAGGGCTATTTGCACTGTATATGGCAATTGGAGCACAATAGTGACTCTCCTTACAAGAAAACAACTCTTGATCGTAGGACCAGAAACTGCATGTGATTCAACTCCATTTCTGACTGGGAAACAAACACTAGCTCGCCTTAGAAGAAACACACTCTGCTTTTGAGAAAAGACCACTCTTCTACTCTACTGTTCGTCCTATAGGGCCAGAACAGTGAGCTTGCTAAGAACAAAAGAACTGTGGTTCCTACACACACGGGCCATATCTAGTTCAACTCTGCTTAGGAAACTGACAAGAACAGTAGCTTCTCTTCAGTCCAGTACACTGTAGTTGCTGGGAACAGACGCGAGTGCTATTTGCACTGTGTATGGCAATGGGAGCGCAATAGTGACTCTCCTTACCAGAAAACAAAACTTGTTCGTAGGACCAGAAAATGCATGTGATTCAACTCCATTTCTCAAGGGGAAACAAACACTAGCTCGTCTTAGAAAAAACACACTCTGCTTTTGAGAAAAGACCACTCTTCTACTCTACTGTGTTTCCTATAGGGCCAGAACAGTGAGCTTGCTCAGAGCAAAAGAACTGTGCTTCCTACACACATGGGCCATATCTAGTTCAACTCTGCTTAGGAAACTGACAAGAACAGTAGCTTCTCTTCAGTCCAGTACACTGTACTTGCTGTGAACAGACGCGAGTGCTATTTGCACTGTGTATGGCAGAGGGAGCACAATAGTGACCCTCCTTACTAGAAAACAACTCTTGCTCGTAGGACCAAAAACTGCATGTGTTTCAACTCCATTTCTGACTGGGAAACAAACACTAGCTCGCCTTAGAAGAAACACACTCTGCTTCTGAGAAAAGAGCACTCTTCTACTCTACTGTGTTTCCTATAGGGCCAGAACAGTGAGCTTGCTCAGAACAAAAGAACTCTGCTTCCTACATACACGGGCCATATCTAGTTCAACTCTGCTTAGGAAACTGACAAGAACAATAGCTTCTCTTTAGTCCAGTACACTGTACTTGCTGGGAACAGACGCGAGTGCTATTTCCACTGTGTATGGCAATGGGAGCGCAATAGTGACTCTCCTTACCAGAAAAAAACTCTTGCTCGTAGGACCAAAAACTGCATGTGATTCAACTCCATTTCTGACTGGGAAACAAACACTAGCTCGCCTTATGAGAAAAACACTCTGCTTTTGAGAAAAGACCACTCTTCTACTCTACTGTGATTCCTATAGGGCCAGAACAGTGAGCTTGCTCAGAACAAAAGAACTGTGCTTCCTACACACACGGGCCATATCTAGTTCAACTCTGCTTAGGAAACTGACAAGAACAGTTGCTTCTCTTCAGTCCAGTACACTGTACTTGCTGGGAACATACGCGAGTGCTATTTGTACTGTGTTTGGCAATGGGAGCGCAATAGTGACTATCCTTACCAGAAAACAACTCTTGCTCATAGGACCAGAAAATGCATGTGATTCAACTCCATTTCTCACTGGGAAACAAACACTAGCGCGTCTTAGAAGAAACACACTCTGCTTTTGAGAAAAGACCACTCTTCTATTCTACTGTGTTTCCTATAGGGCCAGAACAGTGAGCTTGCTCAGAACAAAAGAACTGTGCTTCCTACACACGGGCCATATCTAGTTCAACTCTGCTTAGGAAACTGACAAGAACAGTAGCTTCTCTTTAGTCCAGTACACTGTACTTGCTGGGAACAGACGCGAGTGCTATTTCCACTGTGTATGGCAATGGGAGGGCAATAGTGACTCTCCTTACCAGAAAAAAACTCTTGCTCATAGGACCAAAAACTGCATGTGATTCAACTCCATTTCTGACTGGGAAACAAACACTAGCTCGCCTTATGAGAAAAACACTCTGCTTTTGAGAAAAGACCACTCTTCTACTCTACTGTGATTCCTATAGGCCCAGAACAGTGAGCTTGCTCAGAACAAAAGAACTGTGCTTCCTACACACACGGGCCATATCTAGTTCAACTCTGCATAGGAAACTGACAAGAACAGTTGCTTCTCTTCAGTCCATTACACTGTACTTGCTGGGAAAAGACGCGAGTGCTATTTGCACTGTGTATGGCAATGGGAGCGCAATAGTGACTCTCCTTTCCAGAAAACAACTCTTGCTCATAGGACCAGAAAATGCATGTGATTCAACTCCATTTCTGACTGGGAAACAAACACTAGCTCGCCTTACAAGAAACACACTCTGCTTTCGAGTAAAGAGCACTCTTCTACTGTACTGTGCTTCTTATAGGGCCAGAACAGTGAGCTTGCAGAGAACAAATGAACTGTGCTTCCTACACACACGGGCCATATCTAGTTAAACTCTGCTTAGGAAACTGACAAGAACAGTAGCTTCTCTTCAATCTAATACACTGCACTTGCTAGGAACAGGCACGAGTGCTATTTGCACTGTGTATGGCAATGGGAGCGCAATAGTGACTCTCCTTTCCAGAAAACAATTCTTGCTCGTAGGACCAGAAACTGCGTGTCATTCAACTCCATTTCTGACTGGGAAACAAGCACTAACTCGCCTTACAAGAAACACACTCTGCTTTTGAGAAAAGAGCACTCTTCTATTCTACTGTGTTTCCTATTGGGCCAAAACAGTTAGCTTTCTCAGAACAAAAGAACTTTGCTTCGTACAAACAGGAGCCATATCTACTTCAACTTTGCTTAGGAAACTGACAAGAACAGTAGCTTCTCTTCAGTCCAGTACACTGTACTTGCTGGAAACAGACGCGAGTGCTTTTTGCACTTTGTATGGCAATGGGAGCGCAATAGTAACTCTCCTTACCAGAAAACAACTCTTGCTCGTTAGACAAAAAACTGCATGTGATTCAACTCCATTTCTGACTGGGAAACAAACACTAGCTCGCCTTACAAGAAACACAAACTGCTTTTGAGAAAACAGCACACTTCTAATCTACTGTGTTTCCTATAGGGCCAGAAGAGTGACCTTGCTCAGAACAAAAGAACTGTGCTTCCTACACACACAGGCCATATCTAGTTCAACTCTGCTTAGGACACTGACAAGAACAGTAGCTTCTCTTCACTCCAGTACACTGTAGTTGCTGGGAACAGACGCGAGTGCTATTTGTACTGTGTATGGCAATGGGAGAGCAATAGTGACTCTCCTTACCAGAAAACAACTCTTGATGTAGGACCAAAAACTGCATGTGATTCAACTCCAATTCTGACTGGGAAACAAACACTAGCTCGCCTTACGAGAAACACACTCTGCTTTTGAGAAAAGAGCACTCTTCTACTCTACTGTGATTCCTATAGGGCCAGAACAGTGAGCTTGCTCAGAACAAAAGAACTGTGCTTCCTACACACACGGGCCATACCTAGTTCGACTCTGCTTAGGAAACTGACAAGAACAGTTGCTTCTCTTCAGTCCAGTACACTGTACTTGCTGGGAACAGACGCGAGTGCTATTTGCACTGTGTATGGCAATGGGAGCACAATAGTGACTCTCCTTACCAGAAAACAACTCTTGCTCGTAGGACCAAAAACTGCATGTGATTCAACTCCATTTCTGACTGGGAAACAAACACTAGCTCGTCTTAGAAGAAACACACTCTGCTTTTGAGAAAAGACCACTCTTCTACTCTACTGTGTTTCCTATAGCGCAAGAAGAGTGAGCTTGCTCAGAAAAAAAGAACTTTGCTTCCTCCACACACGGGCCATATCTAGTTCAACTCTGCTTAGGAAACTGACAAGAACAGTAGCTTCTCTTCAGTCCAGTACACTGTGCTTGCTGTGAACAGGCGCGAGTGCTATTTGCACTGTGTATGGGAAAGGGAGCACAATAGTGACCCTCCTTACCAGAAAACAACTCTTGCTTGTAGGACCAAAAACTGCATGTGTTTCAACTCCATTTCTGACTGGGAAACAAACACTAGCTGGCCTTAGAAGAAACACACTCTGCTTTTGAGAAAAGACCACTCGTCTACTCTACTGTGTTTCCTATAGGGCCAGAACAGTGAGCTTGCTCAGAACAAAAGAACTCTGCTTCCTACACACACGGGCCATATCTAGTTCAACTCTGCTTAGGAAACTGACAAGAACAGTAGCTTCTCTTCAGTCCAGTACACTGTACTTGCTGGGAACAGACGCGAGTGCTATTTGTTCTGTGTATGGCAATGGGAGCGCAATAGTGACTCTCCTACCAGAAAACAACTCTTGCTCGTAGGACCAAAAACTGCATGTGATTCAACTCCACTTCTGACTGGGAAACAAACACTAGCTCGCCTTAGAAGAAACACACTCTGCTTTTGAGAAAAGAGCACTCTTCTACTCTACTGTGTTTCCTATAGGGCCAGAAGAGTGAGCTTGCTCTGAACAAAAGAACTGTGCTTCCTACACACACGGATATATCTAGTTCAACTCTGCTTAGGAAACTGAGAAGAACAGTACCCTCTTTTCAGTCCAGTACACTGTAGTTGCTGGGAACAGACGCGAGTGCTATTTGCACTGTATATGGCAATGGGAGCACAAGAGTGACTCTCCTTACCAGAAAACAACTCTTGCTCGTAGGACCAGAAACTGCATGTGATTCAACTCCATTTCTGACTAGGAAACAAACACTGGCTCGTCTTACATTAAACACACTCTGCTTTCGAGTAAATAGCACTCTTCTACTCTACTGTGTTTCCTATAGGGCCAGAACAGTGAGCTTGCTCAGAACAAAAGAACTGTGCTTCCTACACACACGGGCCATATCTAGTTCAACTCTGCTTAGGAAACTGACAAGAACAGTAGCTTCTCTTCAGTCCAGTACACTGTACTTGCTGTGTACAGACGCGAGTGCAATTTGCACTGTGTATGGCAAAGGGAGCACAATAGTGACCCTCCTTACCAGAAAACAACTCTTGCTCGTAGGACCAAAAACTGCATGTGTTTCAACTCCATTTCTGACTGGGAAACAAACACTAGCTCGTCTTAGAAGAAACACACTCTGATTTTGAGAAAAGACCACTCTTCTTCTCTACTGTGTTTCCAATAGGGCCAGAACAGTGAGCTTGCTCAGAACAAAAGAACTGTGCTTCCTACACACACGAGCCATATCTAGTTCAACTCTGCTTAGGAAACTGACAAGAACAGTACACTCTCTTCAGTCCAGTACACTGTAGTTGCTGGGAACAGACGCGAGGGCTATTTGCACTGTATATGGCAATTGGAGCGCAATAGTGACTCTACTTACCAGAAAACAACCCTTGCTCGTAGGACCAGAAACTCCATGTGATTCAACTCCATTTCTGACTGGGAAACAAACACTAGCTCGCCTTAGAAGAAACACACTCTGCTTTTGAGATAAGAGCACTCTTCTACTCTACTGTGTTTCCAATAGGGCCAGAACAGTGAGCTTGCTCAGAACAAAAGAACTCTGCTTCCTACACACACAGGCCATATCTAGTTCAACTCTGCTTAGGAAACTGACAAGAACAGTAGCTTCTCTTCACTCCAGTACACTGTACTTGCTGGGAACAGAATCGAGTGCTATTTGCACTGTGTATGGCAATGGGAGCGCAATAGTGACTCTCCTTACCAGAAAACAACTCTTGCTCGTAGGACCAAAAACTGCATGTGATTCAACTCCAATTCTGACTGGGAAACAAACGCTAGCTCGCCTTACGAGAAACACACTCTGCTTTTGAGAAAAGACCACTCTTCTACTCTACTGTGTTTCCTATAGGGCCAGAACAGTGAGCTTGCTCAGAACAAAAGAAGTGTGCTTCCTACACACACGGGCCATATCTAGTTCGACTCTGCTTAGGAAACTGACAAGAACAGTTGCTTCTCTTCAGTCCAGTACACTATACTTGCTGGGAACAGACGCGAGTGCTATTTGTACTGTGTATGGCAATGGGAGCTCAATAGTGACTCTCCTTACCAGAAAACAACTCTTGCTTGTAGGACCAAAAACTGCATGTGATTCAACTCCATTTCTGACTGGGAAACAAACACTAGCTCGCCTTAGAAGAAACACACTCTGCTTTTGAGAAAAGACCACTCTTCTACTCTACAGTGTTTCCTATAGTGCCAGAAGAGTGAGCTTGCTCAGAAAAAAAAACTTTGCTTCCTACACACACGGGCCATATCTAGTTCAACTATGCTTAGGAAACTGACAAGAACAGTAGCTTCTCTTCAGTCCAGTACACTGTGCTTGCTGTGAACAGACGCGAGTGCTATTTGCACTGTGTATGGCAAAGGGAGCACAATAGTGACCCTATTTACCAGAAAACAACTCTTGCTCGTAGGACCAAAAACTGCATGTGTTTCAACTCCATTTCTGACTGGGAAACAAACACTAGCTCGCCTTAGAAGAAACACACTCTGCTTTTGAGAAAAGACCACTCGTCTACTCTACTGTGTTTCCTATAGGGCCAGAACAGTGAGCTTGCTCAGAACAAAAGAACTCTGCTTCCTACACACACGGGCCATATCTAGTTCAACTCTGCTTAGGAAACTGACAAGAACAGTAGCTTCTCTTCAGTCCAGTACACTGTACTTGCTGGGAACAGACGCGAGTGCTATTTGTTCTGTGTATGGCAATGGGAGCGCAATAGTGACTCTCCTACCAGAAAACAACTCTTGCTCGTAGGACCAAAACCTGCATGTGATTCAACTCTATTTCTGACTGGGAAACAAACACTAGCTCGCCTTACAAGAAACACACTCTGCTTTTGAGAAAAGAGCACTCTTCTACTCTACTGTGTTTCCTATAGGGCCAGAACAGTGAGCTTGCTCAGAACAAAAGAACTGTGCTTCCTACACACACGAGCCATATCTAGTTCAACTCTGCTTAGGAAACTGACAAGAACAGTACCCTCTCTTCAGTCCAGTACACTGTAGTTGCTGGGAACAGACGCGAGGGCTATTTGCACTGTATATGGCAATTGGAGCACAATAGTGACTCTCCTTACAAGAAAACAACTCTTGATCGTAGGACCAGAAACTGCATGTGATTCAACTCCATTTCTGACTGGGAAACAAACACTAGCTCGCCTTAGAAGAAACACACTCTGCTTTTGAGAAAAGACCACTCTTCTACTCTACTGTTCGTCCTATAGGGCCAGAACAGTGAGCTTGCTAAGAACAAAAGAACTGTGCTTCCTACACACACGGGCCATATCTAGTTCAACTCTGCTTAGGAAACTGACAAGAACAGTTGCTTCTCTTCAGTCCAGTACACTGTACTTGCTGGGAACAGACGTGAGTGCTATTTGTACTGTGTATGGCAATGGGAGCACAAGAGTGACTCTCCTTACCAGAAAACAAAACTTGTTCGTAGGATCAGAAAATGCATGTGGTTCAACTCCATTTCTCACTGGGAAACAAACACTAGCTCGTCTTAGAAGAAACACACTCTGCTTTTGAGAAGAGACCACTCTTCTACTCTACTGTGTTTCCTATAGGGCCAGAACAGTGAGCTTGCTCAGAGCAAAAGAACTGTGCTTCCTACACACACGGGCCATATCTAGTTCAACTCTGCTTAGGAAACTGACAAGAACAGTAGCTTCTCTTCAGTCCAGTACACTGTACTTGCTGTGAACAGACGCGAGTGCTATTTGCACTGTGTATGGCAGAGGGAGCACAATAGTGACCCTCCTTACTAGAAAACAACTCTTGCTCGTAGGACCAAAAACTGCATGTGTTTCAACTCCATTTCTGACTGGGAAACAAACACTAGCTCGCCTTAGAAGAAACACACTCTGCTTTTGAGAAAAGAGCACTCTTCTACTCTACTGTGTTTCCTATAGGGCCAGAACAGTGAGCTTGCTCAGAACAAAAGAACTCTGCTTCCTACACACACGGGCCATATCTAGTTCAACTCTGCTTAGGAAACTGACAAGAACAATAGCTTCTCTTTAGTCCAGTACACTGTACTTGCTGGGAACAGACGCGAGTGCTATTTCCACTGTGTATGGCAATGGGAGCTCAATAGTGACTCTCCTTACCAGAAAAAAACTCTTGCTCATAGGACCAAAAACTGCATGGGATTCAACTCCATTTCTGACTGGGAAACAAACACTAGCTCGCCTTACGAGAAAAACACTCTGCTTTTGAGAAAAGACCACTCTTCTACTCTACTGTGATTCCTATAGGCCCAGAACAGTGAGCTTGCTCAGAACAAAAGAACTGTGCTTCCTACACACACGGGCCATATCTAGTTCAACTCTGCATAGGAAACTGACAAGAACAGTTGCTTCTCTTCAGTCCAGTACACTGTACTTGCTGGGAACAGACGCGAGTGCTATTTGCACTGTGTATGGCAATGGGAGCGCAATAGTGACTCTCCTTACCAGAAAACAACTCTTGCTCGTAGGACCAAAAACTGCATGTGATTCAACTCCATTTCTGACTGGGAAACAAACACTAGCTCGCCTTACGAGAAAAACACTCTGCTTTTGAGAAAAGACCACTCTTCTACTCTACTGTGATTCCTATAGGGCCAGAACAGTGAGCTTGCTCAGAACAAAAGAACTGTGCTTCCTACACACACGGGCCATATCTAGTTCAACTCTGCTTAGGAAACTGACAAGAACAGTTGCTTCTCTTCAGTCCAGTACACTGTACTTGCTGGGAACATACGCGAGTGCTATTTGTACTGTGTTTGGCAATGGGAGCGCAATAGTGACTATCCTTACCAGAAAACAACTCTTGCTCATAGGACCAGAAAATGCATGTGATTCAACTCCATTTCTCACTGGGAAACAAACACTAGCGCGTCTTAGAAGAAACACACTCTGCTTTTGAGAAAAGACCACTCTTCTATTCTACTGTGTTTCCTATAGGGCCAGAACAGTGAGCTTGCTCAGAACAAAAGAACTGTGCTTCCTACACATGGGCCATATCTAGTTCAACTCTGCTTAGGAAACTGACAAGAACAGTAGCTTCTCTTTAGTCCAGTACACTGTACTTGCTGGGAACAGACGCGAGTGCTATTTCCACTGTGTATGGCAATGGGAGGGCAATAGTGACTCTCCTTACCAGAAAAAAACTCTTGCTCATAGGACCAAAAACTGCATGTGATTCAACTCCATTTCTGACTGGGAAACAAACACTAGCTCGCCTTATGAGAAAAACACTCTGCTTTTGAGAAAAGACCACTCTTCTACTCTACTGTAATTCCTATAGGCCCAGAACAGTGAGCTTGCTCAGAACAAAAGAACTGTGCTTCCTACACACACGGGCCATATCTAGTTCAACTCTGCATAGGAAACTGACAAGAACAGTTGCTTCTCTTCAGTCCATTACACTGTACTTGCTGGGAAAAGACGCGAGTGCTATTTGCACTGTGTATGGCAATGGGAGCGCAATAGTGACTCTCCTTTCCAGAAAACAACTCTTGCTCATAGGACCAGAAAATGCATGTGATTCAACTCCATTTCTGACTGGGAAACAAACACTAGCTCGCCTTACAAGAAACACACTCTGCTTTCGAGTAAAGAGCACTCTTCTACTGTACTGTGCTTCTTATAGGGCCAGAACAGTGAGCTTGCAGAGAACAAATGAACTGTGCTTCCTACACACACGGGCCATATCTAGTTAAACTCTGCTTAGGAAACTGACAAGAACAGTAGCTTCTCTTCAATCTAATACACTGCACTTGCTAGGAACAGGCACGAGTGCTATTTGCACTGTGTATGGCAATGGGAGCGCAATAGTGACTCTCCTTTCCAGAAAACAATTCTTGCTCGTAGGACCAGAAACTGCGTGTCATTCAACTCCATTTCTGACTGGGAAACAAGCACTAACTCGCCTTACAAGAAACACACTCTGCTTTTGAGAAAAGAGCACTCTTCTATTCTACTGTGTTTCCTATTGGGCCAAAACAGTTAGCTTTCTCAGAACAAAAGAACTTTGCTTCGTACAAACAGGAGCCATATCTAGTTCAACTTTGCTTAGGAAACTGACAAGAACAGTAGCTTCTCTTCAGTCCAGTACACTGTACTTGCTGGAAACAGACGCGAGTGCTTTTTGCACTTTGTATGGCAATGGGAGCGCAATAGTAACTCTCCTTACCAGAAAACAACTCTTGCTCGTTAGACAAAAAACTGCATGTGATTCAACTCCATTTCTGACTGGGAAACAAACACTAGCTCGCCTTACAAGAAACACAAACTGCTTTTGAGAAAACAGCACACTTCTAATCTACTGTGTTTCCTATAGGGCCAGAAGAGTGACCTTGCTCAGAACAAAAGAACTGTGCTTCCTACACACACAGGCCATATCTAGTTCAACTCTGCTTAGGAAACTGACAAGGACAGTAGATTCTCTTCAGTCCAGTACACTGGACTTGCTGGGAACATACGCGAGTGCTCTTTGCACTGTGCATGGCAATGGGAGCGCAATAGTGACCCTTTTTACCAGAAAACAACTCTTGCTCGTTAGACAAAAAACTGCTTGTGATTCAACTCCATTTCTGACTGGGAAACAAACACTAGCTCGCATTATGAGAAACACACTCTGCTTTTGAGAAAAGAGCACTCTTCTACTCTACTGTGTTTCCTATAAGGCCAGAACAGTGAGCTTGCTCAGAACAGAAGAACTGTGCTTCCTACACACACCGGCCATATCTAGTTCAACTCTGCTTAGGAAACTGACAAGAACAGTAGCTTCTCTTCAGTCCAGTACACTGTACTTGCTGGGAACAGACGTGAGTGCTATTTGTACTGTTTGCACTGTGTATGGCAATGGGAGGACAATAGTGACTCTTCTTACCTGAAAACAAGTCTTGCTCGTAGGACCAGAAAATGCATGTGATTCAACTCCATTTCTGACTGGGAAACAAACACTAGCTCGCCTTACAAGAAACACACTCTGCTTTTGAGAAAAGAGCACACTTCTAATCTACTGTGTTTCCTATAGGGCCTGAAGAGTGAGCTTGCTCAGAACAAAAGAATTGTGCTTCCTACACACACGGGCCATATCTAGTTCAACTCTGCTTAGGAAACTGACAAGAACAGTAGCTTCTCTTCAGTCCAGTACACTGTAATTGCTGGGAACAGACGCGAGTGCTATTTGCACTTTGTATGGCAATGTGAGCACAATAGTGACTCTTCTTACCAGAAAACAACTCTTGCTCGTAGGACCAGAAACTGCATGTGATTCAACTCCATTTCTGACTGGGAAAAAAACACTAGCTCGCCTTTCAAAAAAACACTCTGCTTTTGAGAAAGAGCACTCTTCTACTCTACTGTATTTCCTATAGGGACAGAAGAGTGAGCTTGCTCAGAACAAAAGAACTGTGCTTCCTACACACACAGGCCATATCTAGTTCAACTCTGCTTAGGAAACTGACAAGAACAGTAGCTTCTCTTCAGTCCAGTACACTGTACTTGCTGGGAACAGACGCGAGTGCTATTTGCACTGTGTATGGATATGGGAGCACAATAGTGACTCTACTTACCAGAAAACAACTCTTGCTCATAGGACCAGATACTGCATGATATTCAACTCCATTTCTGACTGGGAAACAAACACATAGCTCGTCTTACAAGAAACACTCTCTGCTTTTGAGAAAGGAGCACTCTTCTATTCTACTGTGTATCCTATAGGGCCAGAACAGAGAGCTTGCTCAGAACAAAAGAACTGTGCTTCGTACACACCCGGGTCATATCTAGTTCAACTCTACTTAGGAAACTGTCAAGAACAGTAGCTTCTTTTCAGTCCAGTACACTGTACTTGCTGGGAACAGATGCAAGTGCTCTTTGCACTGTGTATGGCTTTGGGAGCGCAATTGTGACTCTTCTTACCAGAAAACAACTCTTGCTCATTAGACAAAAAACTGCTTGTGAATCAACTCCATTTCTGACTGGGAAAAAAACACTAGCTCGCCTTACAAGAAAAACAATCTGCTTTTGAGAAAAGAGCACACTTCATCTACTGTGTTTCCTATAGGGCCAGAAGAGTGACCTTGCTCAGAACAAAAGAACTGTGCTTCCTACACACACAGGTCATATCTAGTTCAACTCTGATTAGGAAACTGACAAGAACAGTATATTCTCTTCAGTCCAGTACACTGGACTTGCTGGGAACAGACGCCAGTGCTCTTTGCACTGTGCATGGCAATGGGAGCGCAATAGTGACCCTTTTTACCAGAAAACAACTCTTGCTCGTTAGACAAAATACTGCATGTGATTCAACTCCATTTCTGACTGGGAAACAAACACTAGCTTGCCTTACAAGAAACACAATCTGCTTTTGAGAAAAGAGCACACTTCTAATCTACTGTGTTTCCTATAAGGCCAGAACAGTGAGCTTGCTCAGAACAAAAGAACTGTGCTTCCTACACACACTGGCCATATCTAGTTCAACTCGGCTTAGGAAACTGACAAGAACAGTAGCTTCTCTTCAGTCCAGTACACTGTACATGCTGGGAACAGACGCAAAAGTGCTATTTGCACTGTGTATGACAATGTGAGCGCATTAGTGACTCTCCTTACCAGAAAACAACTCTTGCTCGTAGGACCAAAAACTGCATGTGATTCAACTCCATTTCTGACTGGGAAACAAACACTAGCTCGCCTTAGAAGAAACACACTCTGGTTTTGAGAAAAGTCCACTATTCTACTCTACTGTGTTTCCTACAGGGCCAGAACAGTGAGCTTGCTAGAACAAAAGAACTGTGCTTCCTACACACACGGGACATATCTAGTTCAACTCTGCTTAAGAAACTGAGAAGAACAGTAGCTTCTCTCCAGTTCATTACACTGTACATGCTGGGAACAGACGCGAGAGTGCTATTTGCACTGTGTATGGCAATGGGAGCGCAATAGTGACTCTCCTTACCAGAAAACAACTCTTGCTCGTAGTACCTGAAACTGCATGTGATTCAACTCCATTTATGACTGGGAAACAAACACTAGCTCGCTTTAGAAGAAACACACTCTGCTTTTGAGAAAAGAGCACTATTCTACTCTACTGTGTTTCCTATAGGGCCAGAACAGTGAGCTTGCTCAGAACAAAAGAACTGTGCTTCCTACACACACGGGTCATATCTAGTTCAACTCTGCTTAGGAAACTGACAAGAACAGTAGCTTCTCTTCAGTCCAGTACACTGTACTTGCTGGGAACAGACGCGAGTGATATTTTTACTGTGTATGGCAGAGGGAGAGCAATAGTGACTCTCCTTACCAGAAAACAACTCTTGCTCGTAGGACCAAAAACTGCATGTGATTCAACTCCATTTCTGACTGGGAAACAAACACTAGCTCGCCTTAGAAGAAACACACTCTGCTTTTGAGAAAAGACCACTCTTCGACTCTACTGTGTTCCCTATATTGCAAGAAGAGTGAGCTTGCTCAGAAAAAAAGAACTTTGCTTCCTACACACACGGGCCATATCTAGTTCAACTCTGCTTAGGAAACTGACAAGAACAGTAGCTTCTCTTCAGTCCAGTACACTGTGCTTGCTGTGAACAGACGCGAGTGCTATTTGCACTGTGTATGGGAAAGGGAGCACAATAGTGACCCTCCTTACCAGAAAACAACTCTTGCTCGTAGGACCAAAAACTGCATGTGTTTCAACTCCATTTCTGACTGGGAAACAAACACTAGCTCACCTTAGAATAAACACACTCTGCTTTTGAGAAAAGACCACTCGTCTACTCTACTGTGTTTCCTATAGGGCCAGAACAGTGAGCTTGCTCAGAACAAAAGAACTCTGCTTCCTACACACACGGGCCATATCTAGTTCAACTCTGCTTAGGAAACTGACAAGAACAGTAGCTTCTCTTCAGTCCAGTACACTGTACTTGCTGGGAACAGACGCGAGTGCTATTTGTTCTGTGTATGGCAATGGGAGCACAATAGTGACTCTCCTACCAGAAAACAACTCTTGCTCGTAGGACCAAAACCTGCATGTGTTTCAACTCCATTTCTGACTGGGAAACAAACACTAGCTCGCCTTAGAAGAAACACACTCTGCTTTTGAGAAAAGACCACTCTTCTACTCTACTGTGTTTCCTATAGGGCCAGAACAGTGAGCTTGCTCAGAACAAAAGAACTGTGCTTCCTACACACACGAGCCATATCTAGTTCAACTCTGCTTAGGAAACTGACAAGAACAGTAGCTTCTCTTCAGTCCAGTGCACTGTAGTTGCTGGGAACAGACGCGAGTGCTATTTGCACTGTGTATGGCAATGGGAGCACAATAGTGACTCTCCTTACCAGAAAACAACTCTTGCTCGTAGGACCAAAAACTGCATGTGTTTCAACTCCATTTCTGACTGGGAAACAAACACTAGCTCGCCTTAGAAGAAACATACTCTGCTTTTGAGAAAAGACCACTCTTCTACTCTACTGTGTTTCCTATAGTGCCAGAACAGTGTGCTTGCTCAGAACAAAAGAACTCTGCTTCCTACACACAAAGGCCATATCTGGTTCAACTCTGCTTAGGAAACTGACAAGAACAGTAGCTTCTCTTCAGTCCAGTACACTGTATTTGCTGGGAACAGAGGCGAGTGCTATTTGTACTGTGTATGGCAATGGGAGCGCAATAGTGACTCTCCTACCAGAAAACAACTCTTGCTCATAGGACCAAAAACTGCATGAGATTCAACTCCACTTCTGACTGGGAAACAAACACTAGCTCGCCTTAGAAGAAACACACTCTGCTTTTGAGAAAAGAGCACTCTTCTACTCTACTGTGTTTCCTATAGGGCCAGAACAGTGAGCTTGCTCAGAACAAAAGAACTGTGCTTCCTACACACACGGGCCATATCTAGTTCAACTCTGCTTAGGAAACTGAGAAGAACAGTACCCTCTCTTCAGTCCAGTACACTGTAGTTGCTGGGAACAGACGCGAGTGCTATTTGCACTGTATATGGCAATGGGAGCACAAGAGTGACTCTCCTTACCAGAAAACAACTCTTGCTCGTAGGACCAGAAACTGCATGTGATTCAACTCCATTTCTGACTGGGAAACAAACACTGGCTCGTCTTACATTAAACACACTCTGCTTTCGAGAAAATAGCACTCTTCTACTCTACTGTGTTTCCTATAGGGCCAGAACAGTGAGCTTGCTCAGAACAAAAGAACTGTGCTTCCTACACACACGGGCCATATCTAGTTCAACTCTGCATAGGAAACTGACAAGAACAGTTGCTTCTCTTCAGTCCAGTACACTGTACTTGCTCTGAACAGACACGAGGGCTATTTGCAATGTGTATGGCAATGGGAGCACAATAGTGACCCTCCTTACCAGAAAACAACTCTTGCTCGTAGGACCAAAAACTGCATGTGTTTCAACTCCATTTCTGACTGGGAAACAAACACTAGCTCGCCTTAGAAGAAACACACTCTGCTTTTGAGAAAAGACCACTCTTCTACTCTACTGTGTTTCCTATAGGGCCAGAGCAGTGAGCTTGCTCAGAACAAAAGAACTGTGCTTCCTACACACACGGGCCATATCTAGTTCAACTCTGCTTAGGAAACTGACAAGAACAGTAGCTTCTCTTCAGTCCAGTACACTGTACTTGCTGTGAACAGACGTGAGTGCTATTTGCACTGTGTATGGCAAAGGGAGCACAATAGTGACCCTCCTTACCAGAAAACAACTCTTGCTCGTAGGACCAAAAACTGCATGTGATTCAACTCCATTTCTGACTGGGAAACAAACACTAGCTCGCCTTAGAAGAAACACACTCTGCTTTTGAGAAAAGACCACTCTTCTACTCTACTGTGTTTCCTGTAGGGCCAGAACAGTGAGCTTGCTCAGAACAAAAGAACTGTGCTTCCTACACACACGGGCCATATCTAGTTCAACTCTGCTTAGGAAACTGACAAGAACAGTAGCTTCTCTTCAGTCCAGTACACTGTACTTGCTGTGAACAGACGCGAGTGCTATTTGCACTGTGTATGGCAAAGGGAGCACAATAGTGACCCTCCTTACCAGAAAACAACTCTTGCTCGTAGGACCAAAAACTGCATGTGTTTCAACTCCATTTCTGACTGGGAAACGAACACTAGCTCGCCTTACAAGAAACACACTCTGCTTTCCAGTAAAGAGCACTCTTCTACTGTACTGTGTTTCCTATTGTGCCAGAACAGTGAGCTTGCTCAGAACAAAAGAACTGTGCTTCCTACACACACGGACCATACCTAGTTCAATTCTGCTTAGGAAACTGACAAGAACAGTAGCTTCTCTTCAATCTAATACACTGCACTTGCTAGGAACAGATGCGAGTGCTATTCGCACTGTGTATGGCAATGGGAGCACAGTAGTGACTCTTCTTTCCAGAAAACAACTCTTGCTCGTTGGACCAAAAACTGCATGTGATTCAACTCCATTTCAGATTGGGAAACAAACACTAGCTCGCCTTACAAGAAACACACTCTCCTTTTGAGAAAAGAGCACTCTTCTACTCTACTGTGTTTCCTATAGGGACAGAACAGTGAGCTTGCTCAGAACTAAAGAACTGTGCTTCATACACACACAGGTCATATCTAGTTCAACTCTGCTTAGGAAACTGACAAGGACAGTAGATTCTCTTCAGTCCAGTACACTGGACTTGCTGGGAACATACGCGAGTGCTCTTTGCACTGTGCATGGCAATGGGAGCGCAATAGTGACCCTTTTTACCAGAAAACAACTCTTGCTCGTTAGACAAAAAACTGCTTGTGATTCAACTCCATTTCTGACTGGGAAACAAACACTAGCTCGCATTATGAGAAACACACTCTGCTTTTGAGAAAAGAGCACTCTTCTACTCTACTGTGTTTCCTATAAGGCCAGAACAGTGAGCTTGCTCAGAACAGAAGAACTGTGCTTCCTACACACACCGGCCATATCTAGTTCAACTCTGCTTAGGAAACTGACAAGAACAGTAGCTTCTCTTCAGTCCAGTACACTGTACTTGCTGGGAACAGACGTGAGTGCTATTTGTACTGTTTGCACTGTGTATGGCAATGGGAGGACAATAGTGACTCTTCTTACCAGAAAACAAGTCTTGCTCGTAGGACCAGAAAATGCATGTGATTCAACTCCATTTCTGACTGGGAAACAAACACTAGCTCGCCTTACAAGAAACACACTCTGCTTTTGAGAAAAGAGCACACTTCTAATCTACTGTGTTTCCTATAGGGCCTGAAGAGTGAGCTTGCTCAGAACAAAAGAATTGTGCTTCCTACACACACGGGCCATATCTAGTTCAACTCTGCTTAGGAAACTGACAAGAACAGTAGCTTCTCTTCAGTCCAGTACACTGTAATTGCTGGGAACAGACGCGAGTGCTATTTGCACTTTGTATGGCAATGTGAGCACAATAGTGACTCTTCTTACCAGAAAACAACTCTTGCTCATAGGACCAGAAACTGCATGTGATTCAACTCCATTTCTGACTGGGAAAAAAACACTAGCTCACCTTTCAAAAAAATCACTCTGCTTTTGAGAAAGAGCACTCTTCTACTCTACTGTATTTCCTATAGGGACAGAAGAGTGAGCTTGCTCAGAACAAAAGAACTGTGCTTCCTACACACACAGGCCATATCTAGTTCAACTCTGCTTAGGAAA